>NC_092498.1:194082747-194388073 GCF_047511675.1 Marmota flaviventris
AAGTGTGGGTATCAAATATTCATTGAGATATGTAATGCAAAGATTTCTTTTGCAGTGGCATAATATTATAATTCTCCTCTTGTGTCTACTCAAAATATAAAATTCTGCAGCAATTCCAACAGAAACTCTTTTGTAATAAATAGATGATGCCCCGTGCTTGCTTTGAAAGAGCACCTAATGGCAGTACTTCAGTTTTTATCTCTCTGCGTTGTCATAAAAGCATATTTCAACCCTTTTGGGGCTGAAATGTACAAAGACACCTAACACCTTGATGCAAACGTATTTAAAAATCATTCCCAATAATACCAAGTAATAATGAAATCCCAAGCACAAGGTCACAAAAATATCTGTACAACTTTCTTGTGAGATTACTTCTCAGCCTCCACATACATCCACAGATGAACGGTAGCTATGATTTTACTCAATGGAATATTAAAAGTACATTATCCTTTACATATTCTAAACCTGTCACTTCAAAGATGGCTGTGTACATTTTTAAGAATGTTCTGTGCATGTGTGGGTGTGTGTTAGGAAATGGAATCTTGAGCTAGTTTACTTCCTTTGACTGGCTCCTCTTATACGTTTTCTTTTTATTTAACCCTTTCTTCCACAATCATGTTATTTCATAATATTATATTTAAGTGTTAAATTTCTCATGCTGCTTAATCCATTTTGGACCAAAGCATTGCCTACTGTGTGTGCTGGCTGCTAATGACTCACAGACCCGTCTCATTTTTTGGAGAATGGTCTTCAGATAAAGGGAGACAATTCACACTGGAAGTCCTGACCTTCATTTACCTGGTGGACCTCTTGTCAAAAGGTGAGGAGAACCTTGAAGTAAAATTTATGCTGTAGACAATGGAGTTTCATTCAGCCATGAAGAAAAATGAAATTCTGTCATTTGCATGAAAATGGATGGAACTTGAGATGATTAGGTTAAGCAAAATAAGCCAAGGATCACATGTTTTCTCTCCTATGTTGAAGCTAGAGAGGAAAAAGGAAAAGAAAGGGAAGGCAGCAATCTCATGAAAATCTAAGGGAGATCAGTAAAAGAAAGGGGATTGAAGAAGGTTAGGGAGGTGGGAAATGCTGAGGAGTGGAATTGGCCAAATTATATTGTTATATTGGGTGCATTACAAATATGTAACCACAAATCCCAACATTATGTACAATTATAATGAACTAATAATAATATGGGAAAATATATGCTGTAGAGTCTTCTATGAATAAGGCCAAGGCTGGCTTTCATCTGTGACTCCCTTGCTCAGGTTTTCACTCTTTCTTTATTATACCCTTCCTTCGATCACACATTTTGTATAGCACAGATCCTAAATAGACCTCTTGTACTCAAATCTGTATCTCAGCTTCTGTTTCTGGGGAAACTCATGTTAGTCACAATACCTCTATATCACGATTTCTACTTGCATTTTTTCAGTGTTTATTGAAACTGTATTCCAGAGCTGAGAATTACTGTAAAGACTTCATTCAACTCTGATTTAATCATCATAGCAATCCCATGAGGTAGGGGACAGGTCTTTTCTCAATCTCATATTACTTGATACAGAACTAGGCACTGAACTCCTAGCTAATATAATGGCCATGCATAGGGTCTCTTGCAGCCATTGTCTCAGGAAATACTTAATGAATGCACACACACATACACACAAAACACTGACATAATCTGAAAGATAACATTATATAACACAAAAAATTCTAAACATTTTCAAATTGCTAAGGTTGAAGTCCTGAGTAAGACCTGATCCCTGCTCTCACAGAATGACTCCTGCCCAAGAGATGGGCATGGGGGGTGACTAGTATGAAGCAAATATATACACACATCAATAATTATATTGTGCATTTTGTCTGTGTGGTACTTTCCAAGCAGTAGAAATGCAATTGTTGTATTATAATGTAAAGTAGGGTCCTACATCGTACAGGGAGATCAAAGAAGAATGCACCTCAAGGATACCACACTTAAGAGAAAACCGGGGTGAGTAGGGTTAGCCAAGTGAAGAAGAGTGGCAAAATAATTCCGGAACAGGGATCAGAGCACATACAAATGGGACCAAATACAAAAGGGAATACATGTTAAAAGCAGCAAGAACAAGAAGAGGAAGAGCAAGCAATGATGCTGTGAAGGTAAGCAGGGACCACATGACATAGGTCATATGCAGAGTGCTTGGCTTTTCGGCAATGATGGGATATTATCAATTATTTGTAAACATGAACATGGCATTCATAAATTACCCTTTGCAGCATAACAAACTACCTCCAAGTGCAATGGCTTTTAAAAGCAGTTTTGTTTGTTTGCTTTGACTTGATGCTACGGATCAGGAATTCCGTGTTCTTATGAAGGTGCTCAGCTGCCACTTGCCCTGTTCACATGCCCTTGGCCTTTGTTGGTATTTGTTGCTTTGCCATCTTTGATTACTTTCTGTGCCACCACTTTCTCTCCAAAGGTTATTCAGATGTTGAGGACGCTATCATGCCTGGCTTCTCTCTTGAGCGAGTACTGGTGGCCATGTACTGAGAGCACGAACACTGGTGGCCATGTTCTGGGGATCCAGAACCAAGAGAGTTTGTTTCTTCCATTTTATATTGAGCCAAGTCTCAGGGCAGCTCAAATTCATGGAGTGGGGAAATAAACACCTCTCAATGGGAGGTTTGTCATGCATGTACGGAATCTGAAAGTCTATGTAGTCTATCATCTACATAAAAAAAATTGTTTCTAAAATTTTTACTTTGGTAGACTGTGAAACAAATGAATTAGAAAGTATATAAAACCTCAGTTATGGAATAGCATAATATTATCCTAGAGATTGTGACTGTGTTAAACAGCATAGGAGTAGAGATGCAATGATGTGAACTGGTTATAAATATGTGTATATATATATATCATATATACATATTTCTAAGCTGCACTTTTAAAGCATTTGCAAGATATTTATTATTAAAATAAAGATTATATAGGTGTTCACTTTTTCTCATGGTCCCTAATAATATAAGTAAATTTTTGAAGGTTAAAATTATACTGGATCACTCCATTGCCTAGATCTAGTGAAAATAAAAATTAATATTAACTTGAGAGGAAAACTTGAGACTATCATTCAAAATCAATATTCACATAAATATTGATCCACCAATTTTATTTTATTATATATATATATATATATATCCCAGAGAAATACTCCCCTACACCCACAAGACTATACAGAACTGAATGTACAAAGATATTCATATGCCTTGTGTACCAGGAAAAAAGCATTTGAAATTGCCTAAATGCCCTTCAACAGAAGATTGGGAAAATAAATGATACTATACTCACATTATAGAATATTTTTCAATTTTTCATGGACTGTAGATCAATGTGAACTACCATGAAAAGAGACTCAAGACATACTTTCAATGAAAATATAAGTTGCAAAAAAGTGTGTAGTGTGCATTTGTCTTTATGATAAATAATATTCATGTACCCAATGGATGTTTCTAGAAGCTCATAAGTGATATGCCAAAAAAGCTAACAAAGTTAAGGAGGGATTCTACTTTCTACCTAGGATATTTTTGATCATTTGGATGTTTAAAACTTATGAATATAGAGTATTTCTAAACTAAAAAAACAACAAGGAAGGAGAGAGAATTTGTGCATATGCAATTTAATTTGAAATAAAAAATATTTTGTGAACTCTCTAAAGCATGCTAATGCATATTCCTTGGATACATTAACTACCCTTGGTCTACAATCTATTTTTTATAGTCTTTTAATAACGGTGCCCTAATCTTGTATTAATCATCACAAAATGATTTTCTGTGTGTATATAGCTGGTGATATAAGAGAAAAGTTAGACAATATATATGACTTTATGAATAGATTTGGGAAGCTAATATTCAGACCTGGAGTTCCCCAGCTCACTTCTATTTCAAGATAATGAGATTATGCACCTGATAATTACTTTCACTCAGGACTCTCCTCACCATTACTCAAAGCTAATTTAAAGGTATGAATTACTTTTCCTCTTTATTCTGAGGCAGTAGAAATGGCAGACTCTGTCCTTTGAAAAATCATTTGAAGTCTTCCTAAAAATATTGCAGTTTCAATTTATGTAGATACATGTAAGTAGAAATTTAATTGTTCCTATCTGTTTCTGAAAGTATAGAAATCACTTATTTTGTTTTGTAGAACACCATTCTTAAGTGTTTATTATTGTTATTGCTTCACCTTCATATTGGTTACAATTCTTAGTACATACTAATTGTACAAAATAATGGGTTTCATTATGTCATTTTCATATATGTAATAGCATTACTTTGATTATCTCCATCTCCCCCATCACCCTCTTTACCCACTTTACCCATTTCCAAGGCTCTCCTTCCCCCTCTTAATAGGTCCCTTAAGTGTCATTATGAAAATAGCCTCTTCTTTTTGGATGGGGATGCTGGATTTATTAGTTAAATATATTTCACAATAGACTTGTAAGTTTGTGGGGAAAGGCAACTAACAAAAACTATTGCAAAAACTACTGCAGTATAATTTTATAATTTGGTCTCTTGCATAATTAGTAACTCTTGATACAGGGACATGTTCAACTATGCCATGAGATTTGGTCAACAATGCTGAGTACAGCATTAGAAAGTTTAAAAGTTTAAACATTCTGAAAGTTTAAAAGTTCTGAGTTGTGGCTTGAATTGCTCCAGTAAGAGATGCTTTCACTGATTCTGTTTTACCCAGGCTGTGCTGACTAATGATTTTCCTGTGATTGAGGAATATACATTGCAACCATTCCTTCAACAAGTTTATTTACTCATTTATTTGCTGTTTGCTTGTCTGTTTTAGGGACTCAGTATGCTTCCAAGATTGATTCTTCTATGCTGTGGCTTAGAAATAAAAACTGTCCAGTATAGTGACACTACTTCAGGCCTGGTCAGACAACAACAACAACAACAAAAAAAAAAAAAACCAACAAAAAACAGGTATTCATCAAGTGTTAAATGGTGATTACAAAAATATAGTCTGTAAAGCAATTGTGAATTCTTTATGCAAGCATTGACCAACTTAATGTAGGTTTTGTTAAAAGTTATGTGTGAAAACGAAGGACCAGAGTAATTTTTTTCTGATAAATATTCAGATTAATAAAGTTAACCAGGGTATAAATTATACTTTAATGAAAGAATACACAGAATATTACAATATACTTGAAATGATCCAATAAAGTAATGTGTAGAACATTTCAAATATTATAAATGCAGAAATCTTTTGTCACAGAGCATTTTTGGGAAACAAAATTGGGAAATCATAGGTAGATACATATATCAATAAGAAATTAAACTGGACTCCTTAATAAATTTAGATGATACCACCCCATGCTAACCTTTTCTTAAGGCTTGATATAAAACAAATTAAGAAAAATAAATAAATAAAACAATGCTACAGAGAGCAGGCCCAGCGGCCTGCTGAGGGGCAGAGCCGCCCCCCACCCCCCTCGCCTGCCAGGTAGGGGAAGGGTGACCACCGACAGAAAAGGCCCAGTGGCCCGCGGCGGGACAGAGCTTCCAATCACTCCTGCAAGGTAGGCGGGCCTGCGACCCACCGGCAGAAGAGGAGCAGCCGCCTGCTGAGAGGCTGAGCCGCCCCCTCCCCCTGCGCCGGCATAGTAGAGGGAACTGTGACCAAACACAGAGCAGGCCCAGCGGCCTGCTGAGGGGCAGAGCCGCCCCCCACCCTCCTCGCCTGCCAGGTAGGGGAAGGGTGACCACCGACAGAAAAGGCCCAGTGGCCCGCGGCGGGACAGAGCTTCCAATCACTCCTGCAAGGTAGGCGGGCCTGCGACCCACCGGCAGAAGAGGAGCAGCCGCCTGCTGAGAGGCTGAGCCGCCCCCTCCCCCTGCGCCGGCATAGTAGAGGGAACTGTGACCAAACACAGAGCAGGCCCAGCGGCCTGCTGAGGGGCAGAGCCGCCCCCCACCCCCCGCGCCTGCCAGGTAGGGGACTGTGACCACCGACAGAAAAGGCCCAGTGGCCCGCGGCGGGACAGAGCTTCCAATAACTCCTGCAAGGTAGGCGGGCCTGCGACCCACCGGCAGAAGAGGAGCAGCGGCCTGCTGAGAGGCAGAGCCGCCCCCTCCCCCCCGCGCCTGCAAGGTAGTCGGAACTGTGACCACTATCAGAACAGGTCAGATCTGCAACCGAGAGACAGAACAGGCCCAGTGGCCTGAGGAAGGGTAGAGCCGCCCCCCCCCCACGCCTGCAAAGTAGGCGGACCTGCGACCCACTGGCAGTACAGCCCCAGAGGCCTGCAGAGGGGCAGTGCCGCTGCCTGCGCCTGCAAAGTAGGCAGAACTGTGACCACCGACAGAACAAGCCTAGCGGCCCGCAGAGGGACAGAGCCGCCGCCCGCGCCTGCAAGGTCGGCGGACCTAATACCGACTGACAGAGCAGGCCCAGCGGCCTGCCGGCGTGGTAGGCACATTGCCCCAATTGGAGGAGGGGCAGAGCCACCGCCCGCGCCTGCGAGGGAGACTTTGCAACTATACAAGACCAATATAAATATATAGGGGGAAAATTCAATAGCACAACAGTTTCACCAAGTAGAAAGGAACGCGAACAGTATGAAGAGACAAGGAAAGAAAGGACCACAAGCATTGCAGGTCAACTCAACGTTAGAAGAGGTAATAGCTGCAGCAGATGGAATGTCAGATAAAGAATTCAGGATATACATGCTTCAGATGATCTGGAGTCTCAAGGAAGACATCAGACAGCAAAATCAGACAATGAAAGATCACTTCAACAATGAATTACATAAACAAATCCAAGAAGCAAAAGATCAACTATACAGGGAAATAGAGGTTATAAAAAACAAACAAACAGAAATCCTAGAAATGCAGGAAGCAATAAGCCAACTTAAAAACTCAATTGAGAATACTACCAGCAGAGTAGAACACTTAGAAGACAGAACATCAGACAATGAAGATAAAGTATTTCAACTTGAAAAGAACATAGACAGCTCAGCAAGACTGTTAAGAAACCATGAGCAGAACATCCATGAAATATGGGATAACATCAAGAGACCAAATTTAAGAGTCATTGGGATACAGGAAGGAACAGAGTTTCAAACCAAAGGAATGAGCAATCTATTCAATGAAATAATACGAGAAAACTTCCCAGACTTGAAGAATGAGACAGAACCCCAAATCCTAGAAGCCTACAGGACGCCGAATGTGCAAAATCATAAGAGACCCACACCTAGACACATTATAATGAAGATGCCCAACATACAGAATAAGGAGAGAATTTTAAAAGCTACAAGAGAAAGGAAGCAGATCACATTTAGGGGTAAGCCAATCAGGATAACAGCTGATCTTTCAACACAGACTCTGAAAGCTAGAAGATCCTGGAATAACATATTTCAAACACTGAAAGAAAATGGGTTCCAACCAAGAATTGTGTATCCAGCGAAATTAAGCTTCCGGATGGAAGATGAAATTAAAACCTTCCACGATAAACAAAAGTTAAAAGAATTTGCAGCTAGAAAACCATCTCTTCAAAACATTCTTGGCAAAACATTACAGGAAGAGGAAATGGAAAATAACAATGAAAACCAACAGTGGGAGGGAGGACACTAAAGGGGGGAAAATAATAAAAGAGGAAAACAAACCATGTTTAGTAACATAAATAAACAAATATGGTTGGAACAACAACCCATATCTCAATAATAACCCTAAATGTTAATGGCTTAAACTCACCAATCAAGAGACACAGGCTAGTAGAATGGATCACAAAACAAGACCCAACAATATGCTGCCTACAGGAGACACATTTGATAGGAAAAGACATACATAGGCTGAAGGTGAAAGGTTGGGAAAAATCATATCACTCATATGGACTTCGGAAACAAGCAGGAGTATCCATACTCATATCAAATAAAATAGATTTTAAGCCAAAGTTAATCAAAAGGGATAAAGAGGGACACTACATACTGCTCAAGGGAACCATACACCAACAAGACATAACAATCATAAATATATATGCCCCAAACAATGGTGCAGCTATGTTCATCAAACAAACTCTTCTCAAGTTCAAGAGTCTAATAGACCACCATACAATAATCATGGGAGACTTCAACACACCTCTATCACTACTGGACAGATCTTCCAAACAAAAGTTGAATAAGGAAACTATAGAACTCAATAACACAATTAATAACCTAGACTTAATTGACATATATAGAATATACCACCCAACATCAAGCAGTTACACTTTTTTCTCAGCAGCACATGGATCCTTCTCAAAAATAGATCATATATTATGTCACAGGGAAACTCTTAGACAATACAAAGGAGTAGAGATAATACCATGCATCCTATCTGATCATAATGGAATGGAACTGAAAATCAACGATAAAAGAAGGAAGGAAAAAGAATACATCACTTGGAGAATGAACAATAGGTTACTGAATGATCAATGGGTTATAGAAGACATCAAGGAGGAAATTAAAAAATTCTTAGAGATTAATGAAAACACAGACACAACATATCGGAATCTATGGGACACATTGAAAGCAGTTCTAAGAGGAAAATTCATTGCTTGGAGTTCATTCCTTAAAAAAAGAAAAAACCAACAAATAAATGATCTCATACTTCATCTCAAAATCCTAGAAAAAGAAGAGCAAAACAACAGCAAAAGAAGTAGAAGGCAAGAAATAATTAAAATCAGAGCTGAAATTAATGAAATCGAAACAAAAGAAACAATTGAAAAAATTGACAAAACTAAAAGTTGGTTCTTTGAAAAAATAAACAAAATCGACAGACCCTTAGCCATGCTAGCGAAGAGAAGAAGAGAGAGAACTCAAATCACTAACATACGGGATGAAAGAGGCAATATCCCAACAGACACTTCAGAAATACAGAAGATAATCAAAAATTATTTTGAATCCTTATACTCCAATAAATTAGAAGATAGTGAAGGCATAGATAAATTTCTGAAGTCATATGATCTGCCCAGATTGAGTCAGGAGGATATAGACAACCTAAACAGACCAATATCAATTGAGGAAATAGAAGAAACCATCAAAAGACTACCAACTAAGAAAAGCCCAGGACCGGATGGGTATACAGCAGAGTTTTATAAAACCTTTAAAGAGGAACTAATACCAATACTTTTCAAGCTACTTCAGGAAATAGAAAAAGAGGGAGAACTTCCAAATTCATTCTACGAGGCCAACATCACCCTGATACCTAAACCAGACAAAGACACTTCAAAGAAAGAAAACTACAGACCAATCTCTCTAATGAACCTAGATGCAAAAATCCTCAATAAAATTCTGGCCACTCGGATACAAAAACATATCAAAAAAATTGTGCACCATGACCAAGTAGGATTCATCCCTGGGATGCAAGGCTGGTTCAATATACGGAAATCAATAAATGTTATTCACCACATCAATAGACTTAAAAATAAGAACCATATGATCATCTCGATAGATGCGGAAAAAGCATCCGACAAAGTACAGCATCCCTTTATGTTCAAAACTCTAGAAAAACTAGGGATAACAGGAACATACCTCAATATTGTAAAAGCAATCTATGCTAAGCCTCAGGCTAGCATCATTCTGAATGGAGAAAAATTGAAGGCATTCCCTCTAAAATATGGAACAAGACAGGGATGCCCTCTCTCACCACTTCTGTTCAACATAGTTCTCGAAACACTGGCCAGAGCAATTAGACAGACGAAAGAAATTAAAGGCATCAAAATAGGAAAAGAAGAACTTAAATTATCACTATTTGCAGATGACATGATTCTATACCTAGCAGACCCAAAAGGGTCTACAAAGAAACTATTAGAGCTAATAAATGAATTCAGCAAAGTGGCAGGATATAAAATCAACACGCATAAATCAAAGGCATTCCTGTATATCAGCGACAAATCCTCTGAAATGGAAATGAGGACAACCACTCCATTCACAATATCTTCAAAAAAAAATAAAATACTTGGGAATCAACCTAACAAAAGAGGTGAAAGACTTATACAATGAAAACTACAGAACCCTAAAGAGAGAAATAGAAGAAGATCTTAGAAGATGGAAAAATATACCCTGTTCATGGATAGGCAGAACTAACATCATCAAAATGGCGATATTACCAAAAGTTCTCTAGAGGTTTAATGCAATGCCAATCAAAATCCCAACGGCATTTCTTGTAGAAATAGAGAAAGCAATCATGAAATTCATATGGAAAAATAAAAGACCCAGAATAGCAAAAACAAGGCTAAGCAGGAAGTGTGAATCAGGCGGTATAGCGATACCAGACTTCAAACTATACTACAGAGCAATAGTAACAAAAACAGCATGGTACTGGTACCAAAACAGGCGGGTGGACCAATGGTACAGAATAGAGGACACAGAAACCAATCCACAAAACTACAACTATCTTATATTTGATAAAGGGGCTAAAAGCATGCAATGGAGGAAGGATAGCATCTTCAACAAATGGTGCTGGGAAAACTGGAAATCCATATGCAACAAAATGAAACTGAATCCCTTTCTCTCGCCATGCACAAAAGTGAATTCAAAATGGATCAAGGAGCTTGATATCAAATCAGAGACACGCCGTCTGATAGAAGAAAAAGTTGGCTACGATCTACATACTGTGGGGTCGGGCTCCAAATTCCTCAATAGGACACCCATAGCACAAAAGTTAATAACTAGAATCAACAAATGGGACTTACTCAAACTAAAAAGTTTTTTCTCAGCAAAAGATACAATAAGAGAGGTAAATAGAGAGCCTACATCCTGGGAACAAATCTTTACTCCTCACACTTCAGATAGAGCCCTAATATCCAGAGTATACAAAGAACTCAAAAAATTAGACAATAAGAGAACAAACAACCCAATCAACAAATGGGCCAAGGACCTGAACAGACACTTCTCAGAGGAGGACATACAATCAATCAACAAGTACATGAAAAAATGCTCACCATCTCTAGCAGTCAGAGAAATGCAAATCAAAACCACCCTAAGATACCATCTCACTCCAGTTAGATTGGCAGCCATTATGAAGTCAAACAACAACAAGTGCTGGCGAGGATGTGGGGAAAAGGGTACACTTGTACATTTCTGGTGGGACTGCAAATTGGTGCAGCCAATTTGGAAAGCAGTATGGAGATTTCTTGGAAAGCTGGGAATGGAGCCACCATTTGACCCAGCTATTCCCCTTCTCGGTCTATTCCCTAAAGACCTAAAAAGAGCATGCTACAGGGACACTGCTACATCGATGTTCATAGCAGCACAATTCACAATAGCTAGACTGTGGAACCAACCTAGATGCCCTTCAATGGGTGAATGGATAAAAAAAATGTGGCATTTATACACAATGGAGTATTACTCTGCATTAAAAAATGACAAAATCATAGAATTTGCAGGGAAATGGATGGCATTAGAGCAGATTATGCTAAGTGAAGCTAGCCAATCCCTAAAAAACAAATGCCAAATGTCTTCTTTGATATAAGGAGAGTAACTAAGAACAGAGTAGGGTCGAAGAGCATGAGAAGAAGATTAACATTAAACAGGGATGAGAGGTGGGAGGGAAAGGGGGAGAGAAGGGAAAATGCATGGAAATGGAAGGAGACCCTCAGAGTTATACAAAAGTACATACAAGAGGAAGTGAGGGGAAGGGGAAAAATAATACAAGGGGGACAAACGAATGTCAGTAGAGGGGGCAGAGAGAGAAGAGGGGAGGGGAGGGGAGGGGAGGGGGGATAGTAGAGGATAGGAAAGGCAGCAGAATACAACAGACACTAGTATGGCAATATGTAAATCAATGGATGTGTAACTGATGTGATTCTGCAATCTGTATATGGGGTAAAAATGGGAGCTCATAACCCACTTGAATCAAATTGTGAAATATGATATATCAAGAACTATGTAATGTTTTGAACAGCCAACAATAAAAAATTAAAAAAAAATAAAAAAATAAAACAATGCTACAGAAAACACTATCTACATATGAAAGCGTTTAACACTTCATTAATCAATGGTCACTTCTAAAATTCCATACTATAAACTTACTTTAAAATGTATATCAAGAAGACAGTTCTTTGATTTGTTGCTTCATGGCCCTTTTCAAATGAAAATTAGCTTTCTCTCTGTACATGGGTTTCCAGACGCATAGAATGAGATGAAATATTCAATCACATAGACTGTCACATTAACTAGATTTGCTTTAGAGGTTACTGCATTAGATTCACATTTCTGTAATGTACATCAGACTTTTTCAAGCCTGCGTGTATATAACACACCTGTTACACGTATTTCTATTTTCATCCACTACATATCTTTCTTTTCATTAATGAAGATTAAAAATAATTCAATAATTAAAGAACAAAATTCAGAAATTCTGTCTACATACCCATGAGTTATTTTAGTCCTAATGTTATTAAAAGCATTTGCCTACATATTTTGGCAGTAAAGTCAGTTTCTCAGAACAGACACTCCACCAAAGAAGATATACAGATGGCAAATCATCATATTAAATGATGTTCAACATCATATGTCATCAGAGAAATGTAAATTAAAACAATAATGAGACACCACTCTATACTGTATACCATTATATATAGAATGGCCATTTTCCAGAAAACTGAAAACACCTGACACAGGTAAGGATATGATGTAAAAGGGACACTCATTCATTGCTGTTGAGGATGCAAAATAGTACAACCACTTTCAAAGAGAGAATGGAAGCTGGGCACTGTGGCACACACCTGTAATCCCAGCAGCTCAGGAGGCTGAGAAAGATCGTGAGTTCAAAGCCCAGCCTCAACAACAGTGAGGCGCTAAGCAACTCAGTGAGACCCTGTCTCTAAATTAAATACAAAACATGGTTGGGGATGTGGCTCAGTAGTCTACTGCTCCTGAGTTCAATCTCTGGCACTCCCCCCTCCCCCCCACACAAAAAAAAGGCAATTTCTTACAAAACTAAACATAGTGTTACAATATGACCCTGCAGTTATGCTCTCTGGTATTCATCCAAAAATATAAAAAAAATTCATGTCCACCTCCAAAATTGCAAAAGAATATTTATAGCAGCTCTATCCATAGTTTCCAATTCTTGGAAGCAACCAAGATATGCTTCAATAGGTGAATGGATAAATAAACTATGCTACACCCAGACAAGGGAATAGAATACAGGAATGAACAATCAAGCCATGAAAAGTCGTGAACCAAACTTAAATGAATATTACTAAGTGAAAAGAACCAGTGTGAAAAGCCTACAACTGTATGATGTCAACTCTATGATATTCTGGCAAAGAAAAAACTGAGGAGATAGAAAAAAATCTATAGTTTCCAATAATTAAAGGGGAAGGAAAAAATGAATACACATAGTATAAAAAGCATCTAGAGCAGTGAAACTACATTGTATCATACTATAATAAAATAACTACTTCCTACCCACTCAAGTGGCTGTTTTAGCCAGCTTTTTTTGCCACTGTGATTCAAAAAAACCTGATCAGAACAACTGTAGAGGAGGAAAATTTTATTTCAGGGCTCAAAGTTTCAGAGGTCTTAGTCCATAGAAGGCAGGCTCCATTCCTTGGGCTTCAAGGTGAGGCCAAAAAAAAAAAAAAAAAAAAAAAAAAGTGTGGCCAAAGGAAGCAGTGGACATGGCGATTGGGAAGCAGAGAGAGACTCTACTCACCAGATACAAATATATAACCAAAGTCACACCCCAATTCTCACCTCCTCCAGCCACACTCTACCACTTCAGTTACCATTCAGTTAATCCCAGTCAGGGGATTAATTCACTGATTGGGTTAAGATTATTACAAGTGAATCATCTCTCTTCTGAAACTTCTTGCATTGTCTCATATGTGAGATTTTGAGAGATATCACATCTAAACCGTAACAGTGGCTATAATTAAGCATTCTGATAATAACAAGACCTCTTGAGAAATTGCAAGCTGTCAACATCACCAGTGGGATTGCAAAATGGTGCCACCACTGTTGAAAAACAGTTTGGCAGTTTTTCAGAAGTTATTTAAACCCAGAATTCCTGTCTGGTCAAGCAGTTCTACTCCTGACTATATGACCAAGAGAAATGGAAACAGGCCCACACAAAAATTTTCACACAAATATTCATATCATCATTATTCATAATGACTAAAAAGTGAAAATAATCCAAATATCCATTAACTGATAATCGATCAAATATATGTTGCATATCCAAACAGTGAATATTGTTTGGCAGTAAAAATATCTAAAATGTCAATACATGATACAACATGGATAAAACGTGGACATATTAAACCTGAAACTGAAGTGCACATAATTATTTTATGATATCATTTATATGAAATTTCCAGGATCAAAAAAATTCTATAGATATAGCAATTAAATCAGAGATTGCTTAAGATTAGGGTTTTATGGTAATCGACAGTGACTGCTAATGGATGCAGGTATCATTTTAGAGGGCAAGGATTTCTCCAATATTAAATTGTAGTTAAATGTAAACATCTTGTTGATGTATCAAACATATGGTATTATACCTTTGAAGGAGTTTATTTCATGATACCTCATTTACAACTCTGTAAAGGGTTTTCTAAAAAAAAAAGTCCAACAGCAAACAAATAACCTAAGTACACAACTAAAGACAATGAAAAGAAAGCAAAAAATGTTAATGATAAGAGGAGAAATCATTTGAAATGTACAGCCTACATCTTGGGAGCATCTTTAGTCCTCACACATCAGATAGAGCACTAATCACTAGGGTATATAAAGAACTCAAAAAGCTAAACACCAAAAAATTCCAAATAACCCAATCAATAAATGGGCCATTGACCCGAAGAGACACTTCTCCGAAGATGATGTACAATCAATCAACAAATACATGAAAAAATGTTCATCATCACTAGCAATTAGAGAAATGCAAATCAGAACCACTCTAAGATTTTATCTCACTCCAGTCAGAATGGCAGCTATTATGCATACAAACAACAAGAAATGTTGGTGAGGATGTGGGGAAAAAGGTACACTCATTCACTGCTGGTGGGACTGCAAATTGGTGCAGCCAATATGGAAAGCGGTATGGAGATTTCTTGGAAAAGTGGGAATGCAACCACCATTTGACCCACCTATCCCTCTCCTTGGTCTATACCCAAAGGACTTAAAAACAGTATACTACAAGGACACAGCCACATCAATGTTTATAGCAGCACAATTCACAATAGCTAAACTGTGGAACCAACCTAGATGCCCTTCAATAGATGGATGGATAAAAAAATAGATGTGACATATATACACAATGGAATTTTACTCAACAATGAGGGAGGGGGCTTGGGGTAATTAAAGATGGTGAAATGTGATGATCATTAAAGTACATGTATAAAGATAGGGATTGGTGTGAATATAGTATGTATCCAACCAGAGATATAAAAAATTGTGCTCTATATATGTAATAAGAATTGTAATGCATTCTGCTGTCATATATAAATTAAAAATTTGCATAATAAAAAACATGACTGACTAAAGGAAAAACTAAATCACTGACCAACATAAAGCAGGACTACTCACTTTTACAAACATATAGTTAACAAATAATAATGCAAAAAGAATAAAACTTAATTTTCCATGTCATAGATCATTAAAATTATTTACAAGGACTAAGAAAATGTTCACTGCAATATGTTTAAAATCTAGATGAGATCAACAGTTACCTAGGGATTATGAATTAATAACTTAAACCCAAGAAATAATTTTGAAAACCCTAAAAGGTTAATACATATTAACAGTTGGTGTTATGGCTCAGTGGTAGAGCGCTTACCTAGCACATGCGAGGCCCTGGGTTCAATCCTTAGCACCACATAAAAATAAAGAAATAAAAGTATTGTGTCCAACTACAACTAAAAAGTAAACATTAAAAAAAGTTTAAAAATGATTAGCTTTCACTTTTCAGCAAGATAACAAGATATGGGGAAGTGTTTGCTTTGCAGCAAATGGCAAATGCTCAATAGATTATGCACAGAGGCATGCACACATACAGCCACACGTGTACACATATGCACAAACACATGAGCACACACACAATCACACACAGGAAGACTCATTTTAAAGACATCAGAGAGCTTTTGAGGCATCAAAGTTCCAGACAGTGGAGAATCTTTTGATGGTGAGTCACAGGACAGTCTGCAGATTTCCTCCTGAAGGGTCTTGTGGATTCTAAGTTTTGTCTGAGAATGAGTTTAAACTCTGTCAAGAGCCTCTTCTGGAAAAACAACAACAAAAAACAGAAGTTAACAAAGCATTTGGAGCAAGGTAGGCTGAAGTAAAAATTTCAATAAACTTTTGGACCCAAAAGCAGCCCTGATTTTCTCCACCAAACACGCAATGAGTTGAGAGAAATCAAAGAAGGCTGGGTAAGTTGGCTGGATGCTTCTAGAATATAGTAGAGTCTTCTTGAGTTTCATAATGCTCAGGAGTCAGGGGTTCGCCAAAAGTGAAGACTGATATGAGGTACACATCAGGTCTCCCATTGAAGGCTATATTCGATCAAGTTTCTTATAAACTGAGAGAGGGATTCTTATGTATGCGATTTATATGGAGGACAGATTATTTTCTGGAGAAGGGAAGTGAAGGACACAGGATGAGTCAGGGGGCCAGCTAAGAAAGACATGTTTTTAACTGGAGTTGGCTTCAGCCTGATCCTGCAGAAACCTTATACCATGGATTGTACTAGGAGGTTGTCCCACCTTGAGGTGAGTGGTCTGCTTGTTTCACCCTCATGTCAGTCATTCATCAGTTACTGTCTACCCCTATCATTCATTAGCAGGAGAGCAGCTCTGAGCCTTTAGCAGACAGCACTCATCACAACTGGGGGATTAATATACTGACCCTGTGGAGGAGAGCTGTGTGGAGCATCCACTAGAAATAGTCATCACCTTTTGTATGTGTTCTTTTCTTTGATGACAGTAAACAGTATTCCATGTATAAAAGCTGTTTCTGAGGCTGGGACTGAGTGCTTGCCTAGCATGTGTGAGGCTCTGAGTTCAATTCTCAGGACCACATATAAATAAATAAAATAAAGGTCCATCAACAATGAAAAATATATATATATTTTTAAAAAATGCTGTTTCTCCCTTCTCAAAGTATTATTATGAAAGAAATAGTTCTGAAAGTAGAAGCAGAGTGGATATTATAGGCTAATTGCAATGAAAGTGTTCTGTTTTTTTATGCATAGGAAAAGTCATCCATGAACCATCTTAAGATAGTAAATTAATCGCAAGCATACACAGCTTTCTGAAATCACATGAACAACACTAATTATATGACAAAATTGACCAGTTATACGTAATTCTGTGAACAACTGTAAAGATATATTTTATTGGTTTGGTCACTGCTTTTGTTTTTCAATAATGTTATTTTGCTAGAAAAAAAATTATTGAATTGAGTGAGGAGTTACAGTTTATGTGTTTTTATGTGCCTATAAAATGTTTCTATACTCCTATTCATCCAGTGATTTCATTATGAATTAATTACTACATCTTTGCTACACATGCAGCTTGAGAATACTTAGAGTAATGGAAGCTTGCCTTGCTTCCAAGCTTTCATACCAAGATTTTGGTGGCATAGTCTCAGATGTTTGGATTTGAACAGGTCTTTAGGGATTTAAAGATAAGCACATTTGAATCATCACAATGTGGAAATACATAGGTGTTCATTTTGGTGCAGAAGGATCAGTGGTCTTTGAGTTGATCCCAACGTACAAGAAGCTGACCAAGTTCTTACAGCAGTTACTTTTTTTCCCCTTCAAAAATTGGCCTCCAGACAATTTTATGTATTTTTTTCCACTTACCCATTTTATTTAGCTGTTGAGGTTTAGCAAATAAAATTTTGCTAGGAGTTCAATTGCTCATTGAATATCTCTTATCTTCTCACTTTTTTTAAACTTATAACCATTTAAGCCCATTTATTTTAAAGAATGATTAAAAGGATTTATCACTGAAGTTTTCCCTAATGAGAGTTCAGGCTTTCCATTTTGGTATTGTTTCCTTCAATTAAGAAATAATGGCATTTGTGTCAGATAAATGTTAATCTTTTGTACAAATGGCTATATTTCAGTTTCATATTTACTAATAATAGCTTTCAAGCATCCATTCCCATCGATAGCTGTTAGAAGCATTGAATATCGATGAAGTGATCTTCATGATATTTTGCATCTGCAGTCTGCACTCCCAATCCTGAGATTTTAGGCAGGTCCTTTGAATGGTATGACCTTCAGGTTCTGTAGAGAGGAGGCAGTGGGATTAGACAAAAAGCACTGTCTGGTTTCTTCACACAGTAGAAATTAGGATGCATTCAGTTGCTTGTAACACCAAATACAATGAATTTTTTTCTTAATGAATGGAAGGGATCATCAGTATATAAAATGAGAAGTTTAGAAGAAGTACGTTGATGGGTGATTCAGTATCTTGACTCTGCCTTAAATAGTCCATATCAGAGGGACACCAGAACTGATGAGAAATTTTCTCACTAGTCAAAGATGAAATAATTTAAGAACAAAAGAAATGCTGAGACTTCCTATTCTGCCACAGTGTAGATTCATTGTTCCCTATCCATGTCTTCTAAGGACAACTGAAAATCCTAGAAATAACTCAGTATACAAGTATAAAAAGATTCTGGAAGCTGGAAGGAAGGTGGACTGACTAGAAACCATTACATAGTTCATTCCCTGGGTTTCCTTTCTTCCTTTCTTTTCCCCATATATTGGGGTGGCGGGGGAAGCGTAAGAAGAACCAGGCCTAGCCTCCTCTGACGCCTACACCACCCATACTCATCACAGGGATGCTCAGAGACGCCATCACCAGGAGGCTGAGATGGGAAGGAAAAGCCTACTATTGACAGAAAAATTGCTTTCACTTCTTATATATTGAGTCTTTGGTTCCAGTGCATATTCATTAACGTTATTATTGCTTCTTGACACACAAAACCCCTTTTCATTGTTTATTTTTTCAAATTATTTATTTGTATTTTTTTTATTTGTTCTTTTTTAGGTATATGTGACAGTAGAATGTATTTTGACATAGTATACATACATGGAATATAACTTATTCTAATTAGGATCCCATTCTTGAGGTTGTACATGATGTGGAGTTACACTGGTCGTGTAGTCATATATGAACATAGGAAAGGCATATCTGATTCATTCTGCAGTCTTTCCTATTCTCATCTCTCCCCTTCCCTTCATTCCCCTTTGTCTAATTCAATGAATTTCTATCCCCACCCCACCCTGCACCCTGTTATTGTGTATTAGCATCTACATATCAGAGAGAACATTCAGCCTTTGGTTTTGGGGGGATTGGCTTATTTCACTTAGCATGAGAGTCTCCAGTGACATCCATTTACCAAAAAATGCCATGATTTCATTCTTCTTTGTGTATATATACCACATTTTCTTTATCCATTCCTCTGTTGAAGGGCACCTAGGTTGCTGCCATAGCTTAGCTATTGTGAATTAAACTGCTATAAACATTGATGTGGCTGAGTCACTGCGGTATGCTGATTTTAAGTCCTTTGTATATATATCAAATAGTGGAATAACTGGGTCAAATGGTGGTTCCGTTCCAAGTTTTCCAAGGAATCTCCATACTGCTTTCCATAGTGGTGACACTTCATTTCTGATAATACTATGCCTAGAAGTATATTTTATTTGATGATAATATAGCCATTTAGCCTTCTTTTTCATTTGTTTGCTTTTCCTAAAATTATATCTTTACATTTAAAATGCATGTTCTATAGAAAATACATTATTGGATCTTGTCTTTTTTCTCCTCTCCTGCATTATAATGGAGCAACACAAATCATATCCATTTATGGTGCTCAACATGATGTTTTGATGCACATATAATATATAATTGGATATATATGTCTTTATAAATATATATATATATATACACACATTTTCAGATAATTAAAATAAGTTAATTAACATTATCATAATCTCACATATTTTTTATTTGTAGTGAAAATCTTTAAGATCCACCCTCTTGACAATTTTCAAGAATACAATATATTATTATTAACAGCACTTTGGATCTGATTTTCTTATACTCCAACAATCTATGTCATTAATTGAAGTGTTTGTATCATTAAGATAAAATAAAATTATTTGTTTGTTTGAAATTAGGTTTATCATCTTATTTTATTTCTTCCCCTCTCTTTTTGCCCCTCTCTTCCCTCTTTTCTAACTTCTTTTGGATGATTTGAAATATTTTTATTATTTCATTTAATTTATCTCTTGATATTTAGGTATGTCTCTTCATGATACTTTCTTTTTATCTGGGATTAAAACATGTATCCCTAAACTGTCAAAGTCCACAATCAGTATCGTATCACTTTGTAAAAATAATAATAAGCCTTTAACTAGATAGGTCATTTTCTACCTCTTGACATCCTTCATGTTATAGTTTTCATGTCTTACATCTACATATGTTAAAACTCAACAAAAGGTATTATAAATTTTGCTTTAAATACCTATGAAAAATAATATATTTATCAAAATATTGAAATTTCTGATATTCTTAATTTATCTTCATTTGAATATAAAAATTCACAATTCTTCATAGTATAATTTTCTTTAAACCTGGAAAACTTCTTTTAGCATATTTTCCCCTCATAAATATAAATTTGCTTTCTATACATTTTCCTAGCTTCTTCAGATGAAATTATCTTTAGTATGTCTTTATTTCTGAAATGTAATTTTATTCAATATAAACTTCTGAATTGCTAACTTTTTTTTCTTTACTTTAAACTTTGTATTTCACTGTCTTCCAGCTTCCATGATACATCTGTCATGAAATGTCTATGAGATTTAGAATTATGTCCATGTATGTAATATTTCATAATATTACATACAATATTACATGTAATATTTCTTCCTATATTCAAGAATTTTTACTTTTCAGATTTTACAAGTTTAATTACCATAAATCTAGTCTTTCTAAGATATGCAATTATTTATCTTCTCTAGGTTTTTTTGAAATTTGTGAGTTTAAAAATTAATGTCTTTCAAAAATGGCAAATATTGATCTGTATTTCTTAAAGTACTATTTCTATCCTATTCTTTCTGTACAGCAATTATTTCTATATTAAATCTTCAATGTTGTTTCAACTAGTCCCAAGTCTCATTAATTTACTTTTAATATGATATCTCTTATATTTTCTGCAATTTTCCATTTATTATTTTTGTCTTTCTGTTAATACATTTGGTAAATATTTTTGAATATATTGTTCTTATCAGTTCTAAGTTTTTCATTTCACTTATTTTTAATATTTTCTACATCTTTGCTGAGTTTTCTGTCTTTAATGATTTTGAGTACATTTATTTTTATCTCATTGAGCAGTCTGAATAGCTGTTTTCAAAATCCTTGTTTACCAATTCAGCATTTTGATTATACACTCTTCTCTCTTTTAAAAATGGGCACATACATTTTCCTTGTTCTTCTTATGTTGAATTATTTTCATATTGTTCTAGAATATTTTGAATGTTATGATGTAGAAATTCCAAATTCTATTGTTTTGTTGTTGATGACTTGTGGCACAAGGGACTGAATCATGTTAGATAATTGTTCAGCTGTAAGCTACGTCTCCAGCCCCAAATTCTGTTGGTTTCTTTTTTTGTTGTTGCTTAAGTGAGTGATTTATTTTCTCTGAAGCTCCAAACTCTGTCTCTTTGAGTCACAATTAATTCTCAGTTCTGGTTATTTATTCTTTGAATAATGCTTGAATCTACCTTGCCCATGCATCATTTTCCAAGTATTTGGACAAAGTTTATGCACAGGTTTTCCCTCTGTGTCTGCTTTCTGAAGTAAAAATCACTTTCTAATATTTGTGACTGCCTTGTGCTTTTTCTTCTTGTTTTTCAGGTCAGAAAAACATAATGTTTTCAATTAAACTTCTAGCAGCTTTTTGTACTGCTAAGTGCATCCTCTTAGAATAAAACCCATAGAAAGTGGGAAATTATGTTGCGGCATCCTTTTTCCTTAAGTGTCAGCTTTCTGTAATATTGCCTGTTATTTACACTTTCCAGAGTTTTTTGTTAGTTATTTTAAAAGTATTTCTATAGGGTTTAAGGTTCTGGTTTCAGTTCCAACATGTAAAGATCTTAGAAGTTATAGTTTCTTTTTTTACAACTGAAAAGTTTAGATGAACAGAAAATCAACACATTTTCCTCACGATCAAAGATGTTGTAAAATCGCCATTCAGAAATCTGGAGACACAAGTTTAGTCAGAGAGACACAGACTTTAAGATTACTTTCTAGGAGAAGAAGCTTCTGGAGCCATAAACTGGTGAGAATAATATGTGTGTGTGTGTGTGTATGTATATTTACTTAAGTGAGAATATATTTATGAGTATATATTTACTAATAAGAGATGAAGCTTCATGGAAATCATTTGAGAATACATTGGCCAGGGCTAGGTATGGAGGCAAAAAAGAATCAAAGAAAAATTTGAAACATGCAATAACTAAGAGAGATATCAAAACGTGTAAAATAAATGTAATTTGAATACCAAAGAAAAAGAGAAGAAATGTTTGACAAATTAGTGTCTAGGAATTTTTCCAAAATTAATAACAAAAAGTAAACCACAGGCTTAGCAAGAGAGAAAACATGGAGCAGGATCAATTCAAGATGAACAAGCAAAACACTAATGAGGTATATCATACTTAAACTGTGGGAAAATGAAGAGAAAAAGAAAGTCTTAAAGAAAGGTAGACAGTTCCCATTGTTAATGAAGAAATATATTCTGATTCATGTTCTTTGTCTTTTAGAATAGTTTGTTTTTTTTCCTCTGATAATTTTAATATCATCTCCTATTCTTGGAGGTACTTTTTATTTTGAACAACTAAATGATTGCATTTCTAGAGTTTCTATGTAGTAGTGAGGACCTGTCTATTTTATTCTTGTTTGTATCTTTCATTTTTTTATTCTCTCAATTATCTAAAAGTCTTTTTCAAAATATGTTAAGATTTCAAGTGCTTGGAATCCTAATCCTAGTGTTTGAAGGGTTTGTAATGTCAATCTTGGTTTCTAGGTATTTCTTGGGAGCCACGTGGCTATCTCACTGGGTGCATGAGTCCACCCTGTGCCTCCCTCTGTTGTCCATGTGCTGATTCTGCTGTCCTGAGCCAGAGCTTGATGATATTATCTCCACTGCCATCCAGCATTAGCATCCTTACCCTCTGCCATGTTTACCACCATAACTACATGCATCCAGACCCAGGAAACCCCATGTGATAATGACGGCCAGCAATGATGAGCTAACTCCTTTCTTTGTGGTGAATATTTTCCAAATTCACATTATCATAGATGCTGTAACTTATTGGACTTGGAAATGCTTTCTCCTTCTTGAGATAGTCTATTGTATGGTATTTTATCTATGGAAAACATATCAGGGTGGTTTGGGCCTAATGATGCAAAAATCTAATAAATAGCATTTTTTATTTCACCAAAAAAATCTTTCTGTTTTCACTCTAGGAAACACTCTTGGGATTTCCTAAAGTTTTGTGGGCCATAAGGTTTTCAGACAACAGGAACTATCTGCATTCCAGGACGGTCCTTCATACTTTTTTTTTTTTTTTTTTTTAAGTATAGGAATTGAAGCCAGGGACTATCAACCACTAAGCCACATCTCCAGCCTTTTTGTGTGTTATTTTGAGACAGGGTCTTGCTAAGTTACGTAAGCCCTCACTAAGTTGCAGAAGCTGGCTTAGAATTTTCCATTCTCCTGTCTCAACTTACCAAACCACTGGGATAATAAGCATGCACCCCTGCTTCTAGCTCCTTCACTATCTTTTTGCTCTATTTTATTCAAATATTTATGCCTCATCCTCAGGGCCTAGGGACACCTCTTTATAACTGAACATTTCTAACTCCCTTACCCCTTAAAAGTAACCCCAGTTCAAATGACATGCTTATGTTTTTTTTCAAAACAATTATTTTTTTACATAATTAAAATGCTCATCTCACAAAACTCAAAATCCATATATGTGATACAGTGCAAATAGCTATTATGTGCCAGAACTTTTTAAATATATCTCTGAAATTCTCCTACACATGACAAAAGATGGTTCTCTCCCAGATTTGCTCAATAGATACTAGTGGATACAGATGGAGGGGTAGAATACTGCGACAATGATTTTAACATCAAATATCTCAATAATATAATTTTCTGATGAAGTTTTCTATTCTAAATATGGGAATATTATTAAGTTAAATTACTTTGTATTTGCTTCACTGTTAAGAAAAATAAAATATAAAAAAGGAGATATTTAAGCACTGAGAACAATCCTCTGACACATCAAGGAAAGAAAAGTAAATTGTTCTTGGTGAATCGTCAGTTTCACTCTTCAACACATTTATCTTTAAGTAAAAATTCCACTTGAAATAAAGAGATTAAGCAGTTGATTAGCTTCTAATGTGATAGCAACATTTCTTCTGTGTTCAAAATATGTCCTATATTTCACTGAATACTTATACTTCCAAATTGCCACCACTATTCTTTGAAGTACTTGGGTTTTAAATTTGCATAGATAAGTTCTTAAAAAAATGGTTTCAGAAGAAGAATAATGTAAGTCTTTTGCTTTAATGTTTGTAATAAATTAGAATGGTTCATATAAAACTTATTCTATTATAATAGGTTTTGTTTTTCCTTCTTGCAGTATTTTCAGGTATACTTACAGAGTCTCATTGGTTAACACTGATAAATGATATTCTAACACTTAGAGCAAGAAGGGCTTCTGTTGGTTAAATATACATTATGTTTCACTTTCTCCATGACTTGTTATCTAGGGCACAGGTGACCTTAACTTTAAAATATGACCCCTGGAATTAATCATGTTTGCTCATCCAGACATATCTTATGTTCAGACTGGTGATTGCTCACTGAGAGAACCACGTATCCTTCACACACACCAAAAAATATCGCCTGGGCAAAACACAGCACCAATGTATATAATGATCTCAAGATAATTTATGACTAAAAACATGTGCTTACTAATTTCATCTCATTCTAGTCAGAATGGCAATTATAAAGGATACAGATATTGATAAATGCTAGTTAAGATGTGAGGAAAAAGGTACACCCATACATTTTTGGTGGGAGTGCAAATTAGCATAACCACTCTGGAAAGTAGAAGGGAGATTCTACAAAAAATAAAAAATAAAATAAAAAAATAACAATGGAACCACAATGTGAACCAGCTATCTACTGCTGAGTATTTTTCCAAAATAACTAAAATCAGCATACTATAGTGATACAGCCACACCAGCGTTTACAGCAGTACAATTAGCAATAGCCAAATTATGGAAAGAGCCATATGCCTGTCAATAGATGGAAAAATTAAGAAAATGTGACACACACACACACACACACCCACACACACACTAAAGAAGAGTGAAATCATGGCATTTGCCAGTTAATGGGTAGAAATGGAAAATATAATGCTAAGTGAAATAAGTCAGGCTAAGAAAATCAAGGGTCTAATATTTTCTCTCATATTTCGAAGCTAGAACAAAATAAGAGAAAAAGGCAGGGAAACTGGGTATCATAAAGCTACAGGGAAGATCAGTGGAGTACAAGAAAGAGATTGAGAGGGAAGGAGGAGGGACAAGAAAGGGAAAGAAATGCAGAATGAGTTTAACAAAATCACATTATGTGCCCATATAATCATGCCACAGAGAATTCCACTTTTATGTATATGGAGATAGCATCAAACAAAAGTAAATAAATCTGCTGGGCACCATGTTGCATGCCTGTCATCCCAGCGGCTTTGGAGGCTGATGCAGGAAGATCACAAATTCAAAGCTAGCCTGAGCAAAATGAGGTGGTAAGCAACTATTTAGAGACCCAGTTTCTAAATAAAATGCAAAATAGTGCTGGGGATGTGGCTCAATGATCAAGTGCTCCTGAGTTCAATCCCTGGTACCAAAAAAAAAAAAAAAAGTTAAGTAAATCAATGCATGAAAAGAAGATCAGTAGAGTAGAAAAAAAGAACTGGGGGAAGGAAGACAGGAGAGAAAGGCAGTGGGGACTGAAATGGAGTAAAACAAGGTCCATGCATAAATGATTGTATCAAAATGAACCCAATACTATGTGTAACTACGATGCTCTAGTAAAAAATAAAAAGTAATATATGTGTTTATATATACATTTAGTATATACATGTGTATAAATATATACACACATGTATTTTCCTGACATTAAGCAATTAAGAATATCTTAATATGATTCACTTCGTATGTGTATACATACAACTTACATATATATATATATATGCTTTACATGTATATGTAAATTTATATACAAGTATTACATATAATATAAATATATATGTAATCATCGGCTTGTTTTGCTTTCTCTGTGATTATTCTGAATGACCAAACTTACTTTTGAACTTAGAACTTGGCTTTCTTTTGTACTTTGCTAGGGCTAAGTGGGTAATGAAAGGCAAGCGCTGCTGAGATCTGAAGTCACTCATAATGGAGTATTATCCAAATCTATCTGGTGATTTTGACTCATTGTCTCAGAAGCTTCCATATGCTCAATGAACTCTTGCTGGATGAATATGTGAATCATTAATGGATAACTAGTTATTCTGGTAGCTTGATAAAGAGGTAAGTGGCCATGGAGGACTAACTCAGAAGAGGATTGCCTTGATCCATTGTGACCCATCAGGGAAGGCAGCTGGGGAGGATACTAGCTAAAAGGGGCAGAAAAATGGCGATTTCCACGGGCATCTAGAAGAAGCGTTTATTAGCTAAATAAATCTTAATCTAGGAGATAAAGCATCCCTTGGATACTTCATGTAATGCTAGGCAAAATTAATGATCAACCCCTGGTCATCCATCTATCTCTTTTCAAGAAGAGGTAATTACACCATCAAGTTCAGGTCAAGAAGCTTGTTAAGTAGAGTTTATCTGGGGTGGAGGTGTGGAGGAAGGGAAAACCATCCATCACTTGTATTGTATCTCGAAACTTAAACATTCGCTGTAAGTGTGTGCCTCATCAGCATGACTGCATGGTTTTCTTAACATTTTTAGCTTCAAAGATTTTTCTTTTAATTGAAACTCAATATGTGTTTATTGCTGACACATATTAGAAATCTTGCTTACACAGTTCATAAATCTCTCTCCAAAGCCAATATTTCTACATTGTTTGTTTCTTAATTAGCACAGACACTGTATGAAAAATGCAAGAGACATCTGCTAGGTGGAGATGCCTATCAGTTTAAATTGATTTTTGGTTTTTGTCCTGGATAGTCTGGAGACACTGCTGGCTTGGAGTGTCCTGTAATTCCTTTAATGAATATCTTTTTCAGGTGCGTTGAACTTACTAGTAATTTGGAGCTATTTTTAGTAAGGTCTGTATTCGACTCACATAGTGTTTGGTGACAGAGTTGAACAGCATCATCATGTATTCTTGTCTGGAATGATCTAGAGTTTGAGATGAAGCCACACGGTATTTTAAGTGTCCTGACCATCAGAATTCAGAACTGTGGGAGCTGCACAGTACAGAGAACTAATTTGCAGACTGTGTTATTAGTTATGAAAACTTTAAAAAAAATCATTGACTAGTCTGCAACAGATTTTGAGGGATAGACTTTAGATCAATTATTGAATGCTTTAAAAATTATGATTCAGTTGTTCTTGTATTCTAGCTATTGCCAGATGATCCATTAGTGGCCTAGGTATTTATGTGTAGTTCAATGTGATACCCTCCCTATATCCTCTCTCTGCTTTTTATGCACCCACTCAACACCCATAATGAACTTTATGGCCCTGAGCTTGACTATTCATTTATTATTTGTTTGATCCACTAAAGAGTCTATCATTTGTAATCAGGATCATCACCACATTCATCTCTGTATTCCCGATGCCTGGCACATTGTCTGACATGCCAAAGGAGCTCAGTAAATAATTGATAAATGAATAAAATCATGGGCAAGCTATGATAAGCCTGTTTCTACAGAATGGAGATAATAATAGTATCTAATTCATACTGATTTTATTAAACAAATACCTCATACAAAATAGTTATCACTATATCTAAAAATATTAAGTGCATTCGAAAATTGAGTTATATTTTTGAAATTAATTAACACGCTTTTGTTTTTGGTACTTTCTTGCATATGACTTTCCCTGGATTTAGCCAGAAATATCTCTGGTTTCAGAAAGGAATGGGTTGTTGTAACAGAAATGCAGATGGGAAAGACAACTGATTATTTAAGGGAAGCAATTTTAATAGGAAGTAATGAAAGTACAATTGCACACACATAAGACAAACTATGTGAATCTATTAAGACAAACTATGTGAATATATTTCATCTATGTGACCAATATCAATTAGAAGGAATCTGAGAGTAACTCTACTCTAGTCACAGCGCTATTTGATTTACAAACATTCTTTCAATTAATCATCACAACAGACTGTGAGAAGGGAATTATTATCTACGTTTAACAAATGAGGACACTAAGGTGAGAGAGGAACTCAAGTGTAGATGACAGATTGTTATTTGAAATCCAGTTTTATCAGAATCACATCCTTAGGGATCCAACAGATTGAGATAGAAGAAACAAGAGTTTCCCTGGCAGAGTCTACAATGAACTCCAGGATTACCTCTGCAAATTGCCTTTTAGTTCATGTTCTCTACAATTTTAAATCATACGAAAATACAGTTGGGCAGGACTTTATTAAATTTGATCTAACTTCCTGACCTAATTCATGTCAGTGGCCAACGATTTGGTAAAAATTGTTTTTCTGTCCTTTATTCAAATTTCACTTCTTTCCTCATCAAGAAAATTCTCAGATTTCTCACTTTTCTAGTCCAATCATAGCAATAAAAATTATAGCTATCATTTGCTTAGTACTTTTACTCAGTAGCAGCCATTTTTTTTTTCAAAATGCCAGCCTTTAAGGTAATTATTATACTTATGTTATAGATGAGCAAACCAGAGACATTAAGTAGTTTACCCCAGGTCAAAATTTAACAGGAGGCAACCTTTTCTCTCCGACTGAAATGTCTTTCTATTACATCATGTTCTTATTCAAACTCTCTTAGTTCAAACTCTCCCTCCTCCTTGATATTCTACCTAACTATCCCATGAGAACTTTAACGTCTATCTTTACTTCTCAGGCACATCCCAAGTGTTTTTATACCAAGCATAATTGACCCTTGTACCATTATCTTCCCAGTTTGTATTCAGAGTTACGAGAATTGTTGTGGATCATTAGATATTTGCTCAAACATTTTTTTTCTGGGTGTTTCTGTGAAAATATTCTTTAGGAATGATCAATAGTTAAATCAGCAGAATTAAAGTAAATCAGATAATCCTCTGTAATGTGAGTGATCAGCATCAATCACATATACACATGTACATACGTACACACATCTTACTGATTCTGTTTCTATGGAGAACTCTGACCATACACAAGAAAAAACCTTTTTTTATTGTCTTTGTGTTCCTAGATACTAGTTTATTGAATATAGTGCACAACAGGATCTCAATAAATAATTAAAAATGAAGTGTCATGAAAAGGAAAATAGATGATGTGGGAAAATAATATACATTAAATATAACAAGTGCAAGTGATTGCATTTGCTTAGGCTATATGGGAGTATAACCTAATGTTCAACATGAAACACTTTAAAATTCTGTTGTATAGTGCATTGACATGCTATGTGTTAACCCTCAATGAAGCATTTTCCTTTCATAAGTTGGAAAGGTACATGAAATAGTTAAATGATTACTTACAGCATCTTGAAGAATAAGAATGAAGGGCTGTCTGGGGATGTAGCACAGTAGTAGAGCACTTGCTTATCATGCATAAAGCCCTGGGTGTAATCCCTAGCACTGTAAGAGAAAAGAAATAAAAAGAATAAAGAATTAATGAATTACAGAAATTCAAGAAGCTTCAGAGTATGGAATAACCCTCATGTAAAGACAACTTGCCATAAGCAATTAAATCTTGGTCTAGCTAAAGACCTAGAAAAGACTGTAAAGTTACCCAGTGATCCTGCCTGGGCAAATTATGCTCATTTTTATACATATGGAATACATGTGAGGCATGGGAGCAAAAAAAATGATCTTGACTTGTAAATTTATGCATATTTTTAAATTACAAAGAAACATTTTGCCAACTTCATATCATCCTTATTTTATATAACTGAAATATATAGAGTTGACACTGTATTACAAAATTTGGGAACCATAATCATACTAGCTTAGAGTCCGAACCACTTTTATAGATTAAAGTATCTTAAAGGGGAAATTCATTCTGGATTCCCCAAGGGCAGTGGTTGCCAAGCAGAATTTGAGTTAAGGGGATATTTTGCAATTCATAGAGATAGTTTTGGTTGTCACAACTTGGAAAGTGTCATTCTTACTGACACCTAGTGAACAGAAGCTCCTATATATGCTCCTAGAGATGCTATAGTACACAGGAGAGTTCTGAACAAAAAAGCCTTATCTAGTCCAAAATATCAATAGTGTCAGGTTTAGAAACCCTACACTAAAATTTGTGAATGTTCCTTGAGGTGGTCTGGAGACATCTTAATAATTAATATCATCATTACCAGGGTTTTTATAGAAAACTAAACAAATCTACCTCCTGGATATGAATTTCACTTTTGTTTTACAAAAATAAGTGAAAACCAAATGCAAACAAAGACTATTTATTCAGAGCATGCTACAAAAAAAAAGTCAAACAACATCACTTCCTGTTGGCTGAGATTCAGGCAGAAGAAAAGCAAAGCTTTAGAGTTGGGAAAAAAAAAAAAGAGAAAGCTTTGGTTGTGCCTTGATGCTGGCCTGGGGAAGTTTGCAGGTGGGTTATATAGAAGCAGAGCATCCTACATGATTTCTTAAAATGTTCATGCTGGTTTTCTTCAGTTGGTCCTAAGGTGAAGCAATGAGAAATGAATGAAGTTCATTTGGAGCTGATTGATATGTGAATTACTGTTTGGCTTTCTGGACTGGCTACTACAAATATAACTTGACTTCTAAGATTGATTACCATTGACAGTATGTTGGCTCTCTGGGCCAATGGCTGCAGATTGTGGGTCAGAATTCTATTCATGTATATATAGACTGACCATCATCAATTTGTATATTCAATCTTTCTCACTCGTTAGCCATGGTTACTGCATGGATTTCATTGTTGTCTTTGATTCAGATTTAAGAAAAATCTGCACCCAGATCCAGAAAAGAAGGGTTGAGAAGGATGACACAAACTCCCAAGAAAAAAATAAAGGAAATAATTTATAACTGTTCATTTTGAAAGATTAAAGAAGAGCCAGGCATGGTGGCACACACTTGTTATCCCAGCTGCTCATGAGGCTGAGGAGGAGGAATTCAAAGCCTGCCTTAGCAACTTAGGGAGGCCCTAAGCAACTTAGTGAGACCTTGTCTCAAAAAATAAAAAAGGGCTGGGGAATGTGGCTCAGTGGTTAAACACTCCTGGATTCAATCCTTGATACCAAAAAAAAAAAAAGTTCAAAGAAGAGAACATAATATTTTGATAATTCTGTGATGGTTTATTTATCTATTATATTTCTCCAACTTTTGTTATACTCTGCTCTTTTCTGCAGAGATTAAAAGTTCTCAAACTATGTTTTCCTAATATCCTTGCCTGTTAGCTTAGTGTTAATTCCTTCCTAGAGAAGGCTTTCATGAGCGATGTGAACACAGGAAGTGACAATAAGAGGCAGAACTCTCCTGGTGCGTCCTGAAATAGTGTCCCTAACTACACAGCAATGAGGACAGACTTTTTAAACCTAACTCAGAGTATCAGTGCTGCTGAACTTCAGAAATCATCTTTATTTTTTCCTTTTTCTTCCCAGTTGCTTTAATCAGACCTTCCAGCATTAAGTCCCTGTATTAAATGCCTTCAGTTTGATATATATAGAAAAAATTTATTTACTTGTATTTACAGTATTCTAACTGGTCTACTTACAAGCACTGTTAGGATTTTGTAAAATAGACTTAAACATTTTATTAGTAGAATTTATTTTTGTATGGTACTTAGAGTGACTCAGGATTGAACTCAGTCCTGTCAACCATGTATTGCCTGTCTAGCCAAGTTAATTTGAAAGAGATTTAGCTCTTTATTTCCACTTCTGTGGTGAAAATCGTTGTCTGTTTCAGGTTGTTCAAACTCCTTATAACAAATGACTTCCACTGATTTTGAAAGCATTGTTGGTTCACAAACAACCATATTGCTCAGCAAAGCAATTAATAGCATTCATTTGGCTACTTTGGAAAACAAATGTTTGTTTTTTGTTTTTTTTGGTTATGTTCCCTGTTAAAGAACCAAAACACTCATAAGAGATAAGGAATTGTTTTGTCTTATCAATGTAAACCTAGAGTTCTCTTTGAAAACATATATATATATATATATATATATATATATATATATATATATATACCTTGAAGAAAAAATAATTGGTATCCTAGTTGGATTTTTCTTTAAATGCTATATTTTAAGCTTTGAAAGAAGCAAAATATTCTCTCTCTGTATCTGTCAGATACAGACCCGTGCAGACCCTACCTTCTTAGACAAGGTTTTGATTGTTTGTTTGTTTGTTTAGTAAGTTTTACTGATTTTATTTATTTCAGAATATGCAGACAGAGTTCAATTCTAATAGGATTGAAACAAGGGATGACTAGCCAATAGGATGGGAAATTTTATAGTACTATTTCCATTACACTAGTTCAATCCCTGTACATGTTGTCTTAGAAATAAAGCTGGTATGATAGAAAAAGAAAAGCAACTCATTTCTTTTTAGCCTCATTGACTTGAGGAAAGCAATAATCCTTTGCTAATTTCTTCCATCAGAGCAAGCATATGTTGTAAAGAATCACATTTAGGAAAAAAGCAAGCTGCATTAAGTGCCAAAAATCATTCAAAGAATGGTTTGCATTCTGAATGTCAGGTTCTCAAGTTTCAAAAAAAAAGGGGCCTTTGCTGATGGGATATGGGAGCTTTTCATAAAGGAAAGCAACAGATCCTTGAAAGATCCCAATTTTGTTGTCTCTGATTGTTTCGGGGTGATATTGAACCTTTTCTTCATGGGCTGTATTGTTTGAAATATGTAATGTAAGTCAAGGCCATTTGCATTGCAAAAGAGGATTTTGGCAGAAAAGGTCCATTTTTTAAGTGACAAAAGTATTTTATAATATATCAATAGGCTTCTACTGCAAAGTAAGCCCCTTCATAACTTAAAATATCAAACTTTTCTATAGACAAGAGGTCAGCCCTTTTCAACCCACAGGCCAAATCTATCCCATAACCAGTTTCAGCACAACCCAAGAGAGAGGGATGGTTTTTATGTTTTTAAAGAGTTATAAAGTCTCATTTATTTACTTTCTGGCCCTTTTCAGAAACACCGTGCCTGTCTCTGCTTTGTACCATGCTTTCGCTGGTCAGAAAGTTGCCACTGGGCACAGCAGGATGTTTGTTTGCTTTGTTCTTTGTCTTGGACAAGCTCCAGCACACACTTGTGGTTGGTTAACTGGCTCGGCTTCTGGGAATTAGTGGCTCTTGGCTGATGTGATGGGTACAACTTGGCCACCTGTTTTATAGTATCCGTAAATAACCCAGCTTTGTCCAGAGGGTGGCTGGCAGAGCTCTCAGGAGAAGGACAGAAATGCATGGGTCTCTGGAGGTCTGGACCTGGAGGTGTCACAGTGTCACCTTTTCCATATGTTATGGGCCTAAGTTCAGTCAGAAGAACAGAGAAAGGGAGAAAATGTGTGGCTGCTTTTGCAAAGTACCACTCACAGAAACCAAGGGCTTGTACAGAAGTGGAGCACTACCTGGCTCTGTAATCAGCAAGAGAGCTTCCTACCTACATTGCTGCCTCCCTGGAGACTCTCCTGCTTCCAGATTCACTTTTTTTTGATTCCTCTCTCTTTGCACCTTTTGGTCCTTTATCTCTGGTGTGTTTCTACGCCTGCTTCACTCATCTTTCTGCAGTGAGCTTTCTGCTTCTTTTTGAAAAGATGCCAACCAAGTCTTTCTATCCCGGGTATCCTGAGCTCACATGGTGCCTCTGGAGCACTCAGGAAAAGGTTAACTTTTCTCTAGCAAACACAGCTTGGCAAGTGAAACACAGGATGGATTTCAGACCAGATGTCCTGGCACAGGGTAAAACCTGCAAATTCGTTTTCAGGAGCCCTGGTCCCAGCCTGTACCCAGCTCTCTTTATATCTGCTGACTTCAGATATCAACTCAGACTGATTTCAGAGAGACCATCTGATTGTTCCCGTTTCAGGTATCTATTCCTAGGCCATTTACTGGAGCTCACAGGATGGCAAATGGCATCCTGTGTCCTACTACATTCCCTGTAAGAGATCATGATCAAATATCTGGCAGTAGGACTGGTCACATTATAAAAGGAATGTGAAGGGGATAGGATCAGGGAAGAACGGGTATGGACACGTGAATATAGTTTTTTTTTTTTTTTGCTGCATATTTGAAGAAAGATAAGCTTTATTTTGTATTTCTCTAGATATTGTTGTAAATGAAAAAATAATATATTCCCATCTGTCGTGTACCTTTTATGTATTATTATATATAAATTATGCATATTGTTACCGAGCTGGGGCCTTTTGGGAAACTGATGAAGCATAAAGACACCCCCCTCCCAAACCCTGATTCTTGCAATGAGTTAATTGAAGGGATAGACAAAAGTGAAAGGGGACAGTCTCAAGAGGACAGAGTGGGTCCTCTCAGGAAAGGGACAGCATGCTTCTCTTGAATTCCAGTTTTATTGGGGATCCCAGAGAAGTTTCTAGAGAATCCTGCCCAGGTCCAACTCTTGACTTTTGAATGATATTAGGATGACATCAGACTTCCTCTTCCTATTGCCATGACCAAGGTCACTTTGGCCTATGCTGACTAGTACTTATTGAATTCTTAACTGTAATTCTTATAGATTTTATAGTTAGGTGGAATTATCCTTATCCCCCTGAGTTCCGGGGATCTGGTCTATCAAAAGGTTCACAAAAGTCTTCATCTTCACGGTAAGTTGGGTTCCTCTTATTGATGTTATTTCAGGTCTGCATTTCCCCTGCAAATAACAGGTCATTTGCTGAGGAATGTGACATAACCTGTTCACCTAAGCCAGGCAGGGCTGTAGGTAAATTGTTTCTCAGAAAAAAGAAAGCACAAGGAGGTCAGCACAGTGGGCCTGTTTTACAGAATTATTCCTTTAACCTTGTGTTCCCTCCATTCATATCTCTCTGTCCTCTGCCATTATCATAACCTAATCAGTTGTAAACCTGATTAGAAAAAAAATATTTTATTTTCTAAACTTTTTCAAAAGGGGAGCCTCAACATTAATGTAAATGTTTAAATAGAGTAGCCTCAATCTATGTATCTTTACATTGATATCTGGAAAGATGCAATACTTGGGGAGATTAATAAAATATTTGGAAAATAATTTTTGCTAAAACTATCACTTCAATGAAAACTATGTTAACTTTACTAGAGAGGTTACTTAGATAACTTTGCATAAAATTAAAACATACTTAAAATTCCTTTGTGAATTTTCTACTGTAGAAAACAATTAATTAGTTCTGAATTATAAAAAGGGGCCACATAACCACTAAAGGTTTTTCCATTTCTCCAAATTCTGCTGGAACTTTTCCGAATGATCTATTTCCTTTTTATCTACTACCTACTCTCTGGTCTTGTGCAATCCTATTTTAGTAGTCACATATTACTATGCTAAGTCTCTAAATTTATTATTAAACCACGTTACATGTTACATGTATAACAAAACATAGGTGTTTATTTGAAAAATATTGTTTCTATAAAAAACCAGGAATGGCTCCTCATTGTATTTGCTCAGCACTGTCTGATTATCTGGGTGAGGGGAAAAAGAAGTCTTCATTTAATTACATCTTGATTTTTTAAAAGAGCTATTGGTACCCCTTCCCTATTTCTGTAGTTTTATCTCCCTATATCTTTGGTAGTAAAGACACAGGTCTGACACTAAGAGCAAACCATACCTTATGTTCAGTAGACCATCTCCATTTTCACTTTCTCCCATCATTTATAACATTTCAAGGTTACTTTAAGGGCACACTGGAAAATAGATTGTTTAGCCAGCAGATATAAATTTGAATTCATAAATGATAAGTAGATAAAATTTAAATACTTATTTAAGACTAATGTTTGAAGACTCCTTTACTACATCTGCCAAACAGAAGTAAAAATATATTTTATGTATTGCTGTTGGAAAGATTAAAAAACAACTGTAATTGATTAACTGACTGTTTTGGGGTTTTAGTGGCTCTTGACTAGGGTGATGGGTGATGCTCCTATGTCTGGAGTGATTTAAAATTAATGGAAAGTATGATAGTTCAGGTTTTTAAGTCTATGTGATGGACACTCTTCTCCCCTACCTTCGTTATTTTTATAGATGATAACCAGACTCAGTTGCTGTTAACATGTTGCTACCAGATACCGAATGCATGAACCTCTTGATACTATATGAGAGATTAATCTCTCCTAGAATCCTCCATCTTTGTTTTTCTTTCTAGCAGTTTATCTGAATTTTCCTTTTTTGTTATAATTGCTAATTTGTATTAATCTTGTAAATTAATAGGATCCACGGTGCTATTTCCATACATGCATGCATTGTGCAACTGAAGGTTCAGTTTCACGTAAAAGAAGCCCAATATGTATGAATCAACCATACAGAGTTTGTTTTATCTCTAATTACAAGGAATCCAAAAGTGGAAGGTCAGGATTAGTGTAGTGACTACAACAATACCTCTCTTATTATTATTCCTGAGGACATTCTTAACTTTTGACCTCTGTATAGCTGCAAAACCTCTAGGCATTGTGTCTACCTTGTAGGTTGGAAGAAAGGGATGCCAGCTGAGATCACGGCTAATCTGCATGACAGTAGCCTTTCTTGCAGGCTCTGGTCAACTAGCTTTTGCTTATGTCACCTGGCAATGCTTATTTTGTTTGTTGGCTGTTTTGTTGTTGGTTGGTGGTTTTTTGTTTTGTGTTGTTTTTTTTTTTTTTTTTTTTTTTTTTTGTTTGTTTGTTTGTTTTGTTTTGTTTTGGGGGGAAAGATGAGTATGGTGTCTTGGAATATAATACATTGTCTTGGAATATAATAAATACATTGGAATTCAGTTAGCAAGAAGGAAATTGGAAGCAGGTTTTGGGTTTACTAGGCACCTAGCAGTTTTTGACACTGATACTATAGGTATTTCACAGTTATCTTCAGAAAAATATCACATCTTTGGATGCAACTTTAGTGACAATATTCTCTTAGTAGAATAATTCAGATTTTGGTAAAATATACGTATAAGGCTGTGGGTTGAGTTGTGAGAGAAAGATAAGAATTACCCTTTCTGGGTAAGGACCGGTATTCCTCTAAAGACTATTCCTGCACAAGAGTTATAAACAGGGAAGAGTGAACTAGGAAGCATGACAGAGCATCAAGACTAAGGACTGAAACATATATACCACAAAAACCATTTGAAAGAGGCTTTAGTTTTGGAGCATTTCATTAGAGGCAGGATAATTATACTATTTAAAAATTTACCCTCTTTGGGCTGGGGATGTGGCTCAAGCGGTAACATGCTCGCCTGGCATGCGCAGGGCACTGGGTTCGATCCTCAGCACCGCATAAAAATAAAATAAAGATGTTGTGTCCACCGAAAACTGAAAAATAAATATTAAAAAATTCTCTCTCTCTCTAAAAAAAAAATTACCCTCTTATTTTCTTTTCTTATATATTATGTTTCCTTGAAGTATTAAGTACTTTTAGAACCTAATACAATGATGTTGGGAAAAGTGACATAATGCAAAAATAAAACAAAATACTGGCCCATTGCAAGTCTTCTCCTCTCCTGTTGACACCTGGGGTGACTTCCCAGAGCTCCCTCAAAGGACTGTACACTCTTACTCCAAGAAGAGCCCTATGATAAAGCACAAGGTGATTCCCATGGAGAAGTGTTTACAGGGAGCTTGCAGAAGGTGAGCAGCTACGCAAAGACAGTTCAAAAATTGAGATGAGCTCCATCTTTCCCAAGATAGGTTAGGGGAAGAGGTTTCTTGATGAGATGGAAGCTCCGCAAGTGGGAGATAAAGAAGGTTTTAGAAAGGATCAAGAAGGGATCGCCAAACTCTGCACTACCACCAACAGGAATAGGACCTCATTTCTTTTGGCCACAAGTTTTCACTTCTGCTAAATGAAGACATTGTAATAGGTCAGCTCCTAATTCCTTTCCTGAACAAATTTTCTAGAATTCAAAATTGAAACAGAACTCATGAGCTTGGAAGGGGGTTGAAATAAGTGACAATAAGCAAGGTATAGAATGAGCTGCCAATCATCTGATCTAATTTGTTCTCCAGTGTTATTTCATATTGGTTCATTGGGCTACAGGAAAGCAAACTGCATCTTTGTGTATGTGTGCCATAAGTGACATGAGCAAAATTGCTATACCAAGTACTCATTCTCCAATTACCCAATGTAGACACCATCTCATCCGTCTTACTAACTATTCACAAAGAGATATTCTAGGCACACAGACCACCAGAGAAAGCTGCCTAAGAAATCATTTAACTATGGGTACAGTTGATAGAAAAATTGCTACTAGCATGATAGTAGAGTTGAGTTGAAGGAAAATCATGTTTATCTAAGGAATTAATGATTTCATTGTGAAAGTGACCTCTAAGGTGAATTTGTAAATACATATAAGGGTTTCATAGGTGTAGAAGGTTGATGTTTTATTCTAAACAGAGAAGAAGGATAGAAAAAGCATGAGATTATTAATCAAAAAGTCAAAATGGAAAAGTTCAGTGCCAGTTCATAGTGTTAACTTAAATTTATTTTTTTTTTATTTTCTCCTTGCATTTCCTCCATCCTTCCCTATCTTTCTACTCTTGATCCTTTCTATGGTTTCCTTTTTAACATATGGGTGTGCTTTCACCCTGAAAGCTAAGGATTTCTCTAAGGACACATTGCTCATTATCAGCAGCCAGTTACTGTATTGCACCTTCTGACTTCCACCCTAGTGCCGCTGCTGAAAAATGAGATGGAGTCAGGTCACAAAGCTTCTTGTTTTCTACACCAAGAACTTGGACTTGTTACTGTGTGGCCTTCAGAAGCCAAATCAATGACAGTGACCTAGTTTGATGTTTGGAAACCTAATTCCATAACTAGTGGGAAGGGTGTAATTAGAACTGAAAATATTAATAAGAACATGGGGGTTGTTTTCTAGGCAAGGTCTGAGGAGTATCTCTGGGAAAAGATGGGGAACACTGAATATCCACGCAATGAAAATTAATGTCCTACGCGCCAACATGTCTAATACGTGAAACCTGCAATGATTAACTGCAATGATCGGTGCTCCATGGGTCCAGTCATCTAGTGCTCTGCAGCGGTTTACTGGTGATTCTTGGTGACAACCTACGGTGTAGAGAGTTGAATGTGTTTCTATTGCAATTCTCATTTATGGGAGAGAAAGGTAGCATACAGGGACGGTTGTCTTTTGTTAAATATCGTGTTGAATATCATTAATTTCTTCTATTGAGACTGCTGGCTGGGTAAAAAATGGACCTGCGACTATTGTTTCTAGTGCAACATTTATTATCCAGTATCAATCCTTGGCATCTGTGCTAGATTGTTTAATTATTCTCCAACCTTCTCTCTCTCCCTGCTATCAAATATGCCAAGTTTCCCAACTCTACTCTCAGCACCATAAATCCAAGCCTATTTTTAGTTTCTCCTTGGCATCATCTCTCAAACAACTGCATGTATTAAGAATACACACACACACACACACACAATTAAATCATACATCTAGATTAAAAAAAAAAAAAAAAAAACAACTGGTGATTGTGTTAATTGCCCAGCCAAGTCCTGCATCATTTTATAGCCTGTCTAGAAGGTTACCCACAAGTAATTTTCCCAAACATGTTTTCTCCCCTTCAATAGCTAGTACCATGCTTCTGAGCTTCTGTTTTCTAATTTGGATGAATGAGTGAACTTGGCTGAGGGGATGCATTGTCAAAGCTGATTTATGTTGTTGTCAATCCAAACTGCTTAGCTCTGCAACTGAAATTATCCTTACATGCCCATTGTTCAGAGTTCAGAAAAACACCTTCTGTTCTATTGTTCAGCCTTAGTCAGGATACAGATTTTCTGTGCTGCTGTTGTTCTTCTCCCTGTGCATCAAGCTTTCCTACAATAATGGATAACTCTATTGTAGAGGTCTGGGGGAAATCTCACAAGAAAAGAAAGAGCAGTTTTGTAAATGAGCAGTTTTACAGTGGGTGGGGAGTGTTGTTGAAAGAATATTTAAAAGCCTAAATAAAACTAGTGGCAGCCATCTTTCTGTTCATAGAAAACATTCATGTACTAATGCAAGAACCCAGTTCTTTTTTCCATGGTGGTTGAAATCACAGAAACTGTACATCCCATTCTCAAGATAGAGAAGAGCAAGTTAGAAATATAGGCCTTCCCTGCTTAGCAAGTTTCATCCAAGGCAGGTTCTTTTCAATCATGTGTTTACACCAGCCCCGGATTCTGTGTTTTGTTTTGGTGTGTTGTTTTCTGGATTTTGAAGGCATTGAGGCCTCCAGAGGCAGATACATCCTTTCAGTCTCTGGAACACAGACTTTTTTGTACCCTCCCATAATGGTTCCACTGCTGTTTCTAGAATTTGAAAATTTTACCAAAAGCCATATTCTCTGCCTGGTTTCTTATTTAGGAGCCTCCATACTGAAGAGGCTCAGGAAGACTTCGAGAAGCAACATCAGTACAACCCCGTCAGGTCTTTTACCCCAAACACTGGAAAAATTCTTCCATGTTCAGAATATTTTCATGTGCTTCCAGGAGAATATGTATATGTGGGAATTGTGAATTGTGTACAATTCCTTATGGCGTATGTTGTATTACCTGGATTTAACACCTGTAAGTACCTGGATTTGAGTTCTTTACCTCTTACCATTTATCCTTAATTTTTATTATCCATATCCCTGAATCATAAGTTTCATGATTTCCAAAAAATGCAGGTGATCAATACTGAGACCACTTTGCAGATTTCCCCATTGAGATGTTTTAAATACTAGTCACTGGGTAGATTTTTCTTTTTCCATCCAGTTAGTTTCTTTCTTAGCTTGTGTGATATGTTTTGGGGGTAATGTCAATATGTTTTTAATGCAGAATTAAGACTTGAGGTTTTCTAAGCATATTATGCATGACCATGGGAATATTTTTTTTAAATCCCTACAAATGAAAACAGACTTTAATCAAAATAGAAGCAAGAACAACAAATCACCATTGCATGAATTGAATTTTCCAAGTTATAAAACACTTTTCAGTTCTTTATCTCATTCAATCCTCTTAGCACCAGAAGATGGGCAATTTCATCCTCAGATCTGAGGTGAAAAAGCTGAAGCCAAGATTAGATGTTTTCTTGGACAAGATGGTCTCTGTGTTTTTCTGCCCAATGTTCTATGCTCCTGGTCTCTGATCCATCTTTGGGTCTGCAAAAGCTGCTATAACAACCTGGTCTCTATGGTACTTTTTAAGGGACTTATCAACTTGCTTCAAAAGCTGCACAGATCTTGCTTAGATATGCCAAGTTTTCCTCTTGACATCTGCTCAAATCTTGAAAATTGAGTCATTTACAACAAGCAGCAAGAGTCAGAACAGAGGCAACCAGGTTGCTCAAAGTTATAATAACAGCTGCTGGACTGGAATGATTTATTATTAGCTTTGGCATTATTTAGGAACATCCTATTACACGGGAGCCAAACTCTCCTTTGAATGGTTTTGGATGAACCTAGCAACAGTTCTTCAAATATTATTCACACTTTCGTCATAAATAAAGGCAGGCTTAGGAGCACTCTATTCTACCTCTGCCAAAACAGGGAAAGGAAGAAAGAGAAAGAGGAAGAGGAAGAAAGGGGATGAAGAGAAAATATGGGGGAGAGGGAGAGAATAGAGATCATATACATTGAATATACATATATTTAATATGTATACATTGGCTTTGTCTTTAATAGGTGTATTAGTCTTCTGTTGCTATAACACAGCACCTGAGGCTCGGTACTTCATAAATAAAAGAAGTTCATTTGGCTTGCAGTTTTGGAGAAATAGTGATGGCTCTAGAGACAACCCTCCATCTACATCGCATCCTGGCAGGAGCATGTGCAAGAGGAAGATATCACATGTAAAGACATGACTCCAGGGAGAACCAGGATTGCTTTTAATAACAACACTCCCATGAGAATTAAACAGGGTTCCATAAAAGCTATCTCAATTCTTCCTGAGAGCAGTGCCCATCATGAACTAAATCCTTCCCCCTAGGCCTCACTTAAAGATTCTACACCGTCTCCCAATACCCCAACATCGAAGGTCAAGCTCCCAACACATGAACCCTTGGGGGTAACATTCAATACATAACCAGCCAGCTGTGGTGGCACATGTCAGTAATCTCAGCTACTTGGGAGACTGAGACAGGAAAACACAGGGCCATCCTGGGCAACTCGCCAAAATTCCATTTCATAATAAAATTTCAAAAAGAGCTGGAGATGTAGCTTAGAGGTAAAATGATTGCCTGGCATTTGTGTGTGTGTGTGTGTGTGCGCGCACACACACACACACGCTACTGGATTCAATCTCCAGTACCACAAATAAAGAAGAAAAAAAAATTCAAACAATGTCATCTGTTCAATCTTTTTAACCTTTCTTTTCTAAATGAAAGAAACCTGTCCTGAGATCACCATTTTTTAAATTATTATATAACTTAACATCTTAAAATCACAAATCTTGCCACATACAATTACTAACTCTATCTTGTCATGAATGTTGCAAATTTGTTCTTGATTAATGCCTTGATAGAATCCATAGATTTAGAAAGGAGGGTTTCACTTTTTCCTTGATTTTATTGATGTCTTAAATCACATTTGCTTTTAGGATTGTCCATATTCCTGATGGAAGAATCTTGTGTTTCTTCCCATTGTATATGGAAAGGTGAGCATGAAATTCTAAATGAACTCATTCCTAACCCAAATTTAAGCACTTGAGAAAAATCAAATATGAACATTCACCTGAAGGTGCCGAACATACCGTAAGCATAGTCACTTTCTTTACTTTTTATAATAGAAATAAAACTGAAGAAATCCATAAACATTTTCCTTTTACAGTCAAGCTTTCAAAGATTTCTTAATAAAGTACATTTCAGAAACACAAACTCAATGAAGTCTTTTTCAAACTTCTTTCTCCCACGTTTGTGCTAACGGACAAGAAACAATCACAGCAATGAATTAATTACTCTAATAACATCTCTCCTAATCACATTCTTTCAAGAATAAGGGCCTTTTTCCTTCTTGTATTGAGAAGCAGCCAATCAAAATGCAGAAATAATTATTCTAAAAACTCCTTCCTCTCCCTTTTAATATAATTATTTTAAATATCTAGGGAAAAAAACTAAGGAGACATAATCAGAAGAGGAATTAATTACTCTATTAACTTTGCTTTTGCTCAGTTTCATTTATTCACAGTTCTGGAAGAGACTCTCCAGAGGTCATCCTTCCATGTATCTGCCACCTGTCAGGGATGCTTCAAAACCATACAGACAGATGGGTAGCCTCTTAATGTTTTTGCTCCACCATCTAAGCATATTTCCTTTTTCTTTATTTCTCTTTCATTATTTAATTTACTATGCCTTCTGTGATTTAGTCACCCATAAGAATTTTGCATGTAGATATACATGTATACAAATATATTTGTAAAAATACAGATACACCTATTTATAGGTGTTTTGTTACCCATTATCCACCATCTCACTATGGTGTGTGTGTGTGTGTGTGAGTGTGTGTGAATATATATATATATATATATATATATATATCTCAGGACTTCTCCAATTGATTAATGATAATACACTATGTCAAAAGTATACTTCATTAATTCTGGGACTTATTTTTGGAAAGTAATATATATTCAAAAACCTGTTTCCATTTTGAAGATGTGAGCTGCAATACTGCAAGATAGATAAGGAAGATATGCAGGAAACACCCCAGGGAGCAGGAAAGGACAGAGACATGGGCAAAGCTGCTTTCTTCCTGCTACTGGTCATAAATTATATTTTGAACAATGACATTTATTATTGATATTCTTTTTAGTTCCCTGTATAATTATGACCTTTTAAACATTCCCCTTAAACACTTTAAGGTAATAAAAGTAAGCTGTTGTTTAAAATGGAAGTGACCATAATAGCCATTCAGAGGTGAGATATCTCTCATTATGGTCAAGGCTTTCATTTCCTTCCAGAACAGTTTTTGCCATAGGCTTTTTGACCACTTGGATATCTTCTTTTGAAAATATCAATTTAGAAAACTTTCCCATTTTTAGGTCAGTTTTTTTTTTTTCCTTTGAGAGGTTTGAGTCCCTGTACATTCTAGATGTTACCCTTATCAGGTGAGTAGTTTGCAGATATTTTCTCGTATTCTATAGGTTTTCTCTTGAATGTTGTTTCCTCTGCTGTGCAGAAACTTCTTAGGCTGACATAAGCCTATTTGTTTGGCTTTGCTTTCTTTGCCTGTGTTTTTGGAGATCTCTCTCTCTCTCTCTCTCTATCTATATATATATATATAGAGAGAGAGATAAATAGATATAGATATAATATAGATATATCACATTATATATGTATTATATATATATAAAATATATATATATATATATATATATATATATATATATATATATATATATATATATTTTACTTCTTGCCTGTCCCAAGTCTTGACATGTTTCCCTTTTTGTATCTAGTAATTTCATAGCTAGAAGTTTTATATTTAGGTCCTTGATCCATTTTTAGTTAATTTTTCATATGGTAAGAGGTATATATCATGCTGATGAGGATGTAGAGACAGAGGCACTGTCTCTTATACACTCTTGGTGGGAATATAAATTAGCAAATCTATTTTATCCATCATGAAAATCAGTATGGAAGTTCCACAAGAGACTGAAAAGTGAATTATCATATGATCCAACAATCCCACTATTAATATGTATCCAAAGGAAATGAAATAATTATATAAAAGAGATACCTGCTTGTTCATGTTTATTGCAGCACTATTCTTAATAGGAATACATTGATTAACTAAGATGTCTATTGAGAGATAAATGGATTAAAAAATCTGGAATATGTGTGTGTGTGTGTGTGAGTGTGTGTGTGTACATATAAAATTCAGCCATATAAGGAATAAATCCTTCCATTTGTGGCAATATGAGTAAAACCGAAAAACATGTTAAGAGAAATAAGACAGTTACAGAAAGATTAATATCATGTCGTTCTTCATTTGTGGAGCTAGAAAATGTTGACAATATAGAAATAAAAAGTAGAATAAAGATCATTAGAGGCTAGAAGGAAAAAATGAGATGGTGGATAATGGGTTACAAAACACTGTTGAGGGGAGATAATTCTAATGTATATTATAACAGGTCTATAGTATACTATAATTAATTACATATTTCAAAATAACCAGAGGGAAAAGAGTTTGAAGTTTCCCAACACACAGAAGTGACAATATTTGAGGTTATGGGAATGCCAGTTATATTGATCTGATTATCATGCATTGTATAGTTGTGTCAAATTGTAGTACTGTTCCTCATAAATAAATACAAATATGATTTGTCAAAAAATTAATGACTAAAAGTTGACATAGATTTTTTTTACTTGTTGCTTTTTATGTCTTCTAGTTCATTAATATTATTTTGTAGAAAATTACATAATCATTGAAAGTGACTCTTATTTTGGAGATTCTTTGAGAAAAAGTTTTAATGTTGTCCTATATAAGAATGATCATCACAACTAGTTTTATATCCATTTTCTCATACTTTCACCTCAGAGTTCTGAAGTCCAGAATTCAAGAGATAAAGAACTGAGTAGGGATAAGTTTAACCATTATGTCAGCATCTTGGACCAAAATGATTCTGGTTTTGAAATGCTTTGAGGTGGAGATCAGGTAATGATTCCCTGTTTAGGGACACCATGCAGTCAGAAGCTTCCGTGGAACTCAATTGAAAGACTTACAAATGTGGATGTCAATCTTTACACATGTTCAAGATCTCAGGTATAGCTTCTATGTATGTTTTGCCCTTGTGTATGGTTCTCCTGGAGGTTTAATTAGCAGTACTGTAGTATCTTCAGCACTGTCTTTTTAAACATTCATTTCTCTATTGGACATCTATGAGGAGGATGTTCATAAATTTGCAAAGGGAACCAGACTGTAGCTGTGCTCTCTGTTTCAAGTTGACATGATATCAAACATAAACCCAAGTTCCTAATAGAGCTACATTAGTTTTTCCTATGAAGAAATAAAACACTTCACAACAACTCTCTGTTGAGAGTTGACTAGGTGCTTCTTCTCAAACACCTGTGGTTATCTGATGGGCTGGATGGTGGGTGGATGATTTGTTTTATATGCCTTAATATGGAAAGCAGATGCTTGGGAGTCTGGTTCATCTCTGTGGATTCCAGCATATACTGGAATCTTCTGGCAAACTAGAACATGCTTCTTCACTTGGTGTAAACTGGGTTGAATAGTGTTCCCCCAAAATTCTTGTCCAACTTGGCATTCAGAATGTAACTTTATTTAGAAATGAGCTATTTACAGATGCAATTCATTAAGATGAGGTCATACTGGATTAGGGTAGGCCTAAATCTAGCAACTGATATCCTTATAAAAAAAGGGAGAAGTTATACTGACACACCAAGGAGAAGAAAAGAATGTGAAGGTGGAGGAAGAGATTAGAGTGACACCTTTACAAATCAAGAAAAGGCAAAAACTGTTAGGAGCCACCAGAACCTAGGGAAATGCTAAGAACAGAATACTATTAATAACCCTTGGAAGGAACCAGTCCTGCTAACCCCACAACTTCAGTCCTCTAGCCTCCAGAAGTGTGAAAGAATAAGTATATGGTATTTTTTAAAAAATCTACCTGTTTTATGGTACTGCGTTGCAATAGTACCAGGAATCTAAAACATGGAAGTCTCAGGGCTCTAGAGAAGAGAAATTCAAAGCAAACCAACACGTTTACCATGTTATTGTTTAAGTCACATTTGCTAATGTCGCACAGGCCTGAACAAAAGAATGAAAATTGAGAGAAGCTGTAAGTCATATTAAAAGGAGCATGTGTTATTGCATGACCAACATGATTCTGCAATATGTACACTCAGAAAAATGAGAAATGATATCCTATCTATGTACGATATATCAAAGTGCATAAATGCATTATATTATCATGAATAACTAATTACAACAAATTTTTAAAAATTTTTTTAAAAGCATGGGAACATAGGAGGAGAAGATATGACTATTTTGTTTTAGACTGCACCTCTACCTTTGAGATGTTGCTTCTACTATATGATCCATGGGTAACATCACCTAGCATCTGCTAAGGTATATTCCTCCAGTGCATGTTCTTCCAAAAATACTATAAAAGACAATATTGGATCAATTGATGAAAAATAAAATCAGATCCAATGGATCCATTATGCTGTGGGATTCACAAACCAGAAACAGTCTTGTGCCTGATAATGAAATGAATTTCGGATTATATTTGGAACTTTGGATGGACAAATATACCCAGAAACTTTCATAATTAACCTATTAATATAATGATCTTTTAGAAGATAGACTAGACCAGAAAAATTTCTCTGAAGTCATATTTCTATTTATTTGTTTGATATTTTTATGTCATCTTCTCATAACTATCATTTTCATGGAAAAGGCATATATAACATGTGGCAGACATTTTTATTACTTCCAATTTTCTTCAGTACAACTACACTTTAGTAATAAGTTAATTCCACACAATTTTATACGTTTGTTCAGATACTATACTCCTCATTGAAGATTGAACTCTGGAGTTTAAAATGGTATAAGTATATTATTAGTCCAACTGACAAAAGAGAAATATAAATGATAGTTTAGACAGAAGCACAGTGTCAAATTTATGAATATTTTAACTGAATGGGTGGCATGTATGCAAAATTCTTATTCTTAGGAAATAATAGGAGAGCTAAGAGGCATCACTTACTTTCAAGTGTTTCTGAAAAATAATAAGCATATATGCTATGAAAAATTAACAATAATAATTAACAATAATAGAAGAAAAAAGCAGAAAGGTGTTCTTTATACTATTTTTATTTTTTCAGAATTTTTGAGATTATTTCACAATGTGGAAATTAGCATTAAAATTATTTTGATTTTTTTTTTAACCAAATCAAATGGCAACACTGTCATGCCAATGTTGAGTTCTCCTTTTTATTTCTTTCTGATGCTGCACCACTGCTGTTTTGTTCTTGGGAGAGAAGTAATGTCGTCTTCCGAGGAAAGGTTTTTATCAGGTCAGCTCCACTTTGCAGAAACAAGTTGGGAGAGTTTTTCACTCATGCAGAGGATCTAAGTAGGCAGACAATCTGTCTGTCAGGCTGCACCAGATGTCCCAGCTATTAATTTGATCTACTACCCAATGCCCACACTTGCTCAAAGGCAGAGCAATGGGAGAGAAAAGAAGGTAAGTGAAATGTCAAGGAGAATGGCAGTCATGGCAGGGAATCATACTCCAGTCTGCTTTGTAAACAGGAAGATGGATGGAAAATAGAAGCATTATGTTCAATGGCCCTCACTGAACATGAAAAATAACTTTCTTCTATATTAATAAACAGCATTAGATATATTCATGCATCCCTTTGGTCGCAACCAACACCGTCATGCAGTCACAAACTTAATGGTGAATAAGAAAAATAGTCCATGTCTTTAATATCCTTTATTCAGTAACTAGTTTATCAGAGGCTCAACTTGATAGGGCTTAGGGGTGAAATGACTTATGCCATTTCACAAAACTGATAGTTATGAGAAGATGACAAAAAAAAATCAAACAAATACAGAAACAGAAATATGACTTTAGATAACTTTTCAGATTGAAAGTGTTGAATTTCACATGGCTATCCACTTATTACATCATGTAATTTTCAGTTTTCTATTCATTCAGAGATATTAAAATTTGGACCGTGTTAGTGCTTTAAAATCTAACCCATTCATGGGCAGTTATTAAAATTTGGTGCACTTTAATGCTTCAAAATCAAACTCAATTTAAAACTCATTTCCTCACCATAGGCCACATTCACACAACTCCCACCCACCTCTGCTTCCATGCCAATACCTCAAGTTTGCCCTGAAAAATACTGTGTAGTGAGAGGAGCTCTCTGTCCACCCCCTACCCCCATCCTTCCTAGTTCAGTTCAGAGGGGAGAGGCCTGATTGATATTTCTCCTTACTTAACTGCGTAAAGCTTTAATGCTGTGGCATGGGACCACTTCTTTTGCCTTTACCAAAACCGTTGTTGTCCTCTAAGTGGCAGAACCATTAAGGCCTGCCTCTCTTGCTAGCTGCATACTTAAATTATTGCATAGTATGGACTCCCTACTGCACATTTCCTTGATGCTGAGTTTGGAGATCAAAATGAGGCCAGATGGCTCAAGTTCAGCTACCACTCTATCCGTGGGAAATTCCTATATTCTTCCCAAACTGCCCACTGCCCGTGACCCAGCTTACTCTTCTTATCTCCTCAGACAGACCCAGCAACCGATTTATGTGTCTCTTGCCCAAACAAGCGTCCAACTAAGCAACAGGAAGCCAACAATCTCCCCATCTTGGAACCAACTCTATGTACAGACTTTGTCTCATCTCTCATTTTGTTTCTCAAGAAAGTTTCTTCTCTCTGTAAAATTGGAAAGGCATTTTTACAGATTAAAATTCAAATCAAATATGACATGATCACAGTCACTGGATTTCAGATATACAGTTTTTCCTTCCATATTCTAGTCCAAAAGATGCTTGAACATTTCCAGTGGGGAGTGATCTTAGAGTTCTACTGTCTTTGGCCTATATAGTGACACTCCACCACCCACCCTCATTCCTGCTGGGTGATGGCAGAGCAGAGCATCAATGAGTGGGGAGCTGACAAACAGCTCCCCCAGCCCTCCCACACTCTTTCCCCCAAGCCAGCAAAGAAGTCTGTCCCCACTGGTGGTCATGAGAATAAAACAGCCACTTCCCTTCCCCAGTGGGTTGATGTTCTAGAACACTTCCAGTGGAGAGTCAGGACTTTCACAACCACTCTGGGGTAACCAGGACCTTCACCCTGTGGTGCCACCCTCTGCTCCCACATGGAGACTTAGCAATCCCAACCCTTCTCAGTAAAGTCCTTCTCGCTGGGTGTTAAGGGACACTGCATGCAGACCTAGATTTCTACTCTTAGCTGGCAATAATGAGTTGACACCACATCTTCCCCACCAGAGCTGTGTCAGAGGAATCCTGCTTCAACAGAAGATTTAAATAAGACCTGGATCATGCCTCTAAATTCTAGGTTAATATTTTTTAATTACCTGTCATAGAAAGACCTCTGAAAATAACTTGGTTGAGAAAAGATAATTAACAGACACCAAGAGCAAAGTAACAGAGATGTTAGAATTCTCTGACAAGGATGCTTTTTTTTTTTTTCTCGGAAGATTTATTTTTTAGAACCATCTTTGATTCACACGAAAATTGACAATAGAGTAGACAGAATTCTAATATAGCCCTGTGGTTTTCCCCTGTTATTAATGTCTTAAATTGGTATGGTGAATTTGTCACAGTAAGGGAAGTATCACCCATACATTAGTATTAACTAAAATCCGTTCTTTAATCTCATGTTCTTACTCCTTACCTAATGTCTTCCTTCTGGTCATCCCTGCCGGGACTCCACACTGAATTTGGGTTTTATGTCTCCTTAGGCTCCTCTCCACTGTGACAATTCTTCAGAACGGTTATTGACAATGTTGACAATTTTGAGGAATAGTTCTAGCCTGTTGTAGGATGCCTCTTTGTTGGTATGCGGCTTATGTCTTTCTCAGACACAACAGCAGTCTCAGAACAAATAAGTGCTATCAGTTTTGGAAAGTATGACCACAGGGGTAATGTGCCAAATTCTTCACATCATCACACGGATACCTACCATTCCTGTGGTTTACCATTTTTGAGATTGACCTCCATCAATTGACTAAAAGAATGCTGGCTGTTTCCATTGGAAAGTTAGTCTTTTTTTTTTTTTTTTTTTTAATTCCCTCTGTGTTCTATTCTTTGGAAGGAATTCATTATGCATAACTCACACAAAAAAGAGTGGAGACTTAGGACTGCTGTTTAAGGGTAGGCTTCCTACATAAACTATTTCAAAATGTCCTTTCCGCTTGCAGTAAAATTTATTAATTTACTCAGTCATCTATAACAATATAGATTTTTTTCTTTGGGTTATAATCCAACACTATAATATGTATTTTGTTCCAATTGTTTCATGTTTACTGAAGAGAGCTCTTTCAGTTGACCCCTGTGCTTCTGTGGCGTACTCTGATCCATATAAATATTTGTTTTGTCTTTTAGAATTGCCTTACTACCTGGCACTGCAACATGCTCTGGAACAATCTTGTTTATTTCATCTCCTGCCAGGTTTCTGTTCTTGCAACTAAAAGGCTCAGGGGTTACTCCAGGGAAACTGGGCTGACTGGGCTGTGCAAAACAATCACACAAGAGACACAAATACCTTTTTCTTTGGGGTCGCTGTGATGGCTCCTCTGACAGAGAGAGAGCAAGAGCTCTTGCTGACCCCTTTTATTGAGGAGAAGCTATTCAAATTAGGTAAAGGGTCAGGTTTCAGGGGGCTGAGTCTATCTTCATGATGTCCACTGTCCGCAGGTTGACTGACATCTGGGTAGGCCACACCCAAGGGCACAGTAAGAGAAGGGGACACACACAAAGCACTTCCATGGAAGATTCTAACCTAAATAGAACAAGGGGTTATATTACAAAGGAACAGGTGAGTATAGCTTCACCCATGGGGCTGTAACAAGACACACCCATGCACGAGACACCGACCCTCAAACCCAAGAAGGGTGGGGAAAGCTCTGACACATTTCTGTGACTGAGCACCTCAGCACCCAGCTGGGGAGTGTGACTCAGTCGCATGCAAGGTTGGTCTCCAACAATCTCCAGTCCTAAAACCAACTCTTTCTATCCATTTATCTAAGGACTTGCAGTTCCTTTCATTACAGCATTATACTAGAATGCAAGATTTGTGTGTAAGGTTTGCTTATTGCTAATCCAATACTATTCCTTTTAGGCCCTCTCAGCTGACAAAACAAAGAACTGTATGTGTTTATATTAACTTTTGTATATATTTCTGTATTTAACTATCTCTGTTAAGCTAAGCAGCTGTTCTGACTGATGTCTCTAACTTAAATCTGTTAACCTATGAGACATTCTAGCTTTCCTTCTTTGCTGATGTATAAATTTCCACTCCCAGGTTAACAAACTATTTAGGGTTCCTTTACTTTGTTATTCTTGAACAGTGTTTGGGAATTGACAGCATGTCTGTGGGTGATTAGAGTTCTATAAAGTCCTCAGGGTGGAACCCCCATCAATGAATAATGGTGACTTCATAAGAAAAAGAGAAGGCAGAGATGTGTGCATGCCTGTGCACATATCTACACGCATATAAATGTGTCCTGTCTCACCCTGTGATCCGCTACACTGCCTCAGGACTCTGCCAACAGGAAGACCTCCACCAGATGCTCCTCCTTGACCTTGGAGTTCCAGATCCATAGGCCTAAACAGACTTTTATTTATCTCTTTTTACAATAAAACTTACTCAGTCTGAGCTATGGTGTTATTAACAATGTGTAGTATGTGCACTAATTTTTTAAACATTAATATAATTCTCCAGTGAAACCATCCAAGCCTAGGAATTTCTTTTTCATTAGATTTAAAATTACAAATTTAATTTCAATAATAACTGCATGACTCCTCAAATAATCTATTGTCTAATATGTGTTAGTAGAGTGTGTTCTGAGGATTTTGTACATTTCACCAAAGCTGTCAAATTTATGTATGTCGACTATGGCAGAACCTTATAATCCTTTTTACGTCTGCAGAATCTATAATGATATCTTCCAGCTCATTACTGATATTAGTAATTTATGTCCTCTTTCTGCTTTTTGTTTCATTTATTCAATCACTTCTTATTTTTGAGGTTTATTTTGCTCCTCTTTTAGTGTCTTGAAGTGGAACCTTAAATTATTGATTTGAGACATTTATTCTCTTCTAATAAAATCTTTTGCGGCTATAAATTTACTTCCAGGACTATTGATAGCTGTGTCTCACATGTTTGGATAAGTTGTGCTTTTATTGAGTTCAACATACTATTTGATTTTCCTTGAGATTTCTCTTTGACCCATAGATTATTTTATTATGTGTTTATTGTTAATTTTCGGTTATGTGGAGATTTATCTCATATCTTCTGCTATTGACTTCTAGATTCCATTTTTTCCAAATATCACAATCTGAATGGTGTAAGTTATTTTGAATATCTTGAGGTTTCTGTCATAGCTCAGGATATACTCTATTTCAGTGTATTCACCATGTATGCTATATGTTATGCTGCTTTAAATGTTAGGTAATGCCCTCTCTATCTCTGACAATACTGTTTTAGTTTCGCTTTATTTCTTCCTCAAAGTCCCATCTCTGAATACTATAGTCAGCTTGTTTTGCCCTCTTAATTCCTCACAAAAGGAATTAAACATCATACACAAATCTTTGAGGGACTCAAAACCTATCTAAATCATAGCACTATAATTTTATTTTCTGGAAAATAGAAAGGGAGGTAATATTTTCCAAATCATATTATGATGTCTTTACTTATTGTCCAAGTACCAAAACCAGTCACAGAAAATACAAAAATAAAATGGAAACAATGAACTATAATATCTCTCATACACATGGAAGCAAAATTTCTCATGAAAATATTAACAAATATATTTTAACAACATATAAGAGAGAATTTCATCCCACTAACAAGTGGGATTTAGTAAAATGTGCCCAGAAATTAGGAATAAAGCAGAACTTGCACAACTTGATAAGAAATGTGTGCAAATAATCTGCAGCTAATATCCTTCCTAAGGACAAATGACTGGATGCTTTTTCCCAAAAGCTGGGACTAAAGCAACAATGTCCACTCTTAATCAAGTGAATTAATTCTACAATTTTACATCATATTGGAAACTCTAAATACAGTGATAAGACAAGAAAAAAAGACATATAGACTCAGAAAGGAAGAAATAAAAATCTTCCCTATTTACAAATGATGTGACATAATCTGCACATAAAATTCCCCAACATTTCTAAAAATAGCTACTAGAACTAATAATTGAGCTCAGTAAGATCACAGTATACAAAATAAAAAAAAATAAATGTATTTCTATATACTTGCACCAAATGCTTGGAAACTGAAATTAAAAACACAATACCATTTATAATAGCTCAAATAATGCAATACTTAAATATAAATCTATCAAAACAGATATAAAACTTGGATTTTTAACATTAATCTTTAGTATACTTATTAGACATGACATTGTATTTGGTTGTTTATGTGCCTATCTCAGATTATGTTTAAACATCATTGTACATGAGCATTCCACATTCTTATTTTTTTGTGTCACAAATGTTTGGCAAGGAGGTTAATAAGGCAATGAAATAATAATAAACATATTTAGAAATATGGAATGAACTTAGTTTGGAAGTTAAACATTTTTTAATCGTGAAGGAAGCCAGATCAGGCCACAGAACTTAACACCATCTTATAATTTATGGGTCATTGTGAGGACTGAAAGTCATTTTGATTGGAATATCCAAGTTGCCTTACAGCTTTCTCTATAGACATATTTAGAAATATGAAATGAAACTATTTGAGAATTGACATCATGCTCTGTGTGTGATTAGAGTTATATGAAGTTATACATTTTCACTAAACATGCAAACTTCAACTTTGCCAAAAAGGGAAGAGGGGAATTAATGTAATAAGGTAAGGAAAAAAATACCGTTTAGGTGTAAAAAACAAGTTGTGGGAGGAAAGGTAATAGTTCAGAAACAGAACTGCGTCTATTGGCTCACTATTTGCCTTCTTCCAAAGGGGGGAAAAATCACCTGCTCATGCTACCGACAAAAGAAAATTGTTAATTATTGTCCTTAAAAATTCTTAAGAAAAGTACCCCAGTAACTGTGAGCTCTGTTTCAGGTCATATCTCTGTTCTCTTTTCTTGTGACTTATATGTTTGCTTTATTTTATTGCTTTATATAACATCAACTTCTAAATTATACAAAGATGCATAGAGGCAGGAGCATGGCATTGTACATCTTTATATCCTTTACAAGTATGAAACAACCACAAGGCTTTGCCCCTAGTAGATATCCAAGAATATTTAGGGAAACAAATAAAATGGTGATTTATTGACTACATGCAAAGCACTGTATTATATCCTGGGCACACACCAGTGTACAAATGGCATTTAAGTGTAGAAATACATATCAAAACATGTAATTATGTATAAGACTTATAAACTTGCGAATTACTATAAATGACATGAAGCAAAATAATTGATCAATACAACATAACATGACTTGGAGGGGGAGTGTGTCTAGGCTCAGAAAAAGCATCTCTGGAAAAAAAGTGTTATGTAATTTGAAATCTAGACTTAGAAATTAGCCATGTAAAAAGCCAAGGAAATAGTTAGCCCCAAGAAGGGACAACTTTTGTGAAAGATGGATAGGACCTTTAGGTGACTTTTGGACATTGGTTATTGAAGTATATTTCTTATCTAAAGGCATTTTGTCCACAGTAGGTGATCAGTGGTTTTCACGGCTCCATGCTGCATACAATTTCATATCATTTGTGAAGTCCATTTTTTCTCATTTTATAATTTTATTTTTTTTAAATTTTTTATTGTTGGTTGTTCAAAACATTACAAATTTCTTGATATATCATATTTCACACTTTGATTCAAGTGGATTATGAACTCCCATTTTTACCCCATATACAGATTGCAGAATCACATCAGTTACACATCCATTGATTTACATATTGCCATACTAGTGTCTGTTGTGTTCTGCTGCCTTTCCTATCCTCTACTATACCCCCTCCCCTCCCCTCCCCTCCCCTACCCTCTTCTCTCTCTACCCCCTCTACTGTCATTCATTTCTCCCCCTTGTATTATTTTTCCCTTTCCCCTCACTTCTTCTTGTATGTACTTTTGTATAACCATGAGGGTCTCCTTCCATTTCCATGCAATTTCCCTTCTCTCTCCCTTTCCCTCCCACCTCTCATCCCTGTTTAATGTTAATCTTCTTCTCATGCTCTTCGTCCCTACTCTGTTCTTAGTTACTCTCCTTATATCAAAGAAGACATTTGGCATTTGTTTTTTAGGGATTGGCTAGCTTCACTTAGCATAATCTGCTCTAATGCCATCCATTTCCCTGCAAATTCTATGATTTTGTCATTTTTTAATGCAGAGTAATACTCCATTGTGTATAAATGCCACATTTTTTTTATCCATTTGTCTATTGAAGGGCATCTAGGTTGGTTCCACAGTCTTGCTATTGTGAATTGTGCTGCTATGAACATCAATGTAGCAGTGTCCCTGTAGCATGCTCTTTTTAGGTCTTTAGGGAATAGACCGAGAAGGGGAATAGCTGGGTCAAATGGTGGCTCCATTCCCAGCTTTCCAAGAAATCTCCATACTGCTTTCCAAATTGGCTGCACCAATTTGCAGTCCCACCAGCAATGTACAAGTGTACCCTTTTCCCCACATCCTCGCCAGCACTTGTTGTTGTTTGAATTCATAATGGCTGCCAATCTTACTGGAGTGAGATGGTATCTTAGGGTGGTTTTGATTTGCATTTCTCTGACAGCTAGAGATGGTGAGCATTTTTTCATGTACTTGTTGATTGACTGTATGTCCTCCTCTGAGAAGTGTCTGTTCAGGTCCTTGGCCCATTTGTTGATTGGGTTGTTTGTTCTCTTATTGTCTAATTTTTGGAGTTCTTTGTATACTCTGGATATTAGGGCTCTATCTGAAGTGTGAGGAGTAAAGATTTGTTCCCAGGATGTAGGCTCCCTATTTACCTCTCTTATTGTTTCTTTTGCTGAGAAAAAACTTTTTAGTTTGAGTAAGTCCCATTTGTTGATTCTAGTTATTAACTTTTGTGCTATGGGTGTCCTATTGAGGAATTTGGAGCCCGACCCCACCGAATGTAGATCATAGCCAACTTTTTCTTCTATCAGACGGCGTGTCTCTGATTTGATATCAAGCTCCTTGATCCATTTTGAATTAACTTTTGTGCATGGCGAGAGAAAGGGATTCAGTTTCATTTTGTTGCATATGGATTTCCAGTTTTCCCAGCACCATTTGTTGAAGATGCTATCCTTCCTCCATTGCATGCTTTTAGCCCCTTTATCAAATATAAGATAGTTGTAGTTTTGTGGATTGGTTTCTGTGTCCTCTATTCTGTACCATTGGTCCACCCACCTGTTTTGGTACCAGTACCATGCTGTTTTTGTTACTATTGCTCTGTAGTATAGTTTGAAGTCTGGTATCGCTATACCGCCTGATTCACACTTCCTGCTTAGCATTGTTTTTGCTATTCTGGGTCTTTAATTTTTCCATATGAATTTCATGATTGCTTTCTCTATTTCTACAAGAAATGCCGTTGGGATTTTGATTGGCATTGCATTAAACCTATAGAGAACTTTTGGTAATATCGCCATTTTGATGATGTTAGTTCTGCCTATCCGTGAACAGGGTATATTTTTCCATCTTCTAAGATCTTCTTTTATTTCTCTCTTTAGGGTTCTGTAGTTTTCATTGTATAAGTCTTTCACCTCTTTTGTTAGGTTGATTCCCAAGTATTTTTTTTTTTTTGAAGATATTGTGAATGGAGTGGTTGTCCTCATTTCCATTTCAGAGGATTTGTCGCTGATATACAGGAATGCCTTTGATTTATGCGTGTTGATTTTATATCCTGCCACTTTGCTGAATTCATTTATTAGCTCTAATAGTTTCTTTGTAGACCCTTTTGGGTCTGCTAGGTATAGAATCATGTCATCTGCAAATAGTGATAATTTAAGTTCTTCTTTTCCTATTTTGATGCCTTTAATTTCTTTCATCTGTCTAATTGCTCTGGCCAGTGTTTCGAGAACTATGTTGAACAGAAGTGGTGAAAGAGGGCATCCCTGTTTTGTTCCAGATTTTAGAGGGAATGCCTTCAATTTTTCTCCATTCAGAATGATGCTAGCCTGAGGCTTAGCATAGATTGCTTTTACAATATTGAGGTATGTTACTGTTATCCCTAGTTTTTCTAGAGTTTTGAACATAAAGGGATGCTGTACTTTGTCGAATGCTTTTTCCTCATCTATCGAGATGATCATATAGTTCTTATTTTTAAGTCTATTGATGTGGTGAATAACATTTATTGATTTCCGTATATTGAACCAGCCTTGCATCCCAGGGATGAATCCTACTTGATCATGGTGCACAATTTTTTTGATATGTTTTTGTATCCGATTCGCCAGAATTTTATTGAGGATTTTTGCATCGAGGTTCATTAGAGATATTGGTCTGTAGTTTTCTTTCTTTGAAGTGTCTTTGTCTGGTTTAGGTATCAGGGTGATGTTGGCCTCGTAGAATGAATTTGGAAGTTCTCCCTCTTTTTCTATTTCCTGAAGTAGCTTGAAAAGTATTGGTATTAGTTCCTCTTTAAAGGTTTTATAAAACTTTGCTGTATACCCATCCGGTCCTGGGCTTTTCTTACTTGGTAGTCTTTTGATGGTTTCTTCTATTTCCTCAATTGATATTGGTCTGTTTAGGTTGTCTATATCCTCCTGACTCAATCTGGGTAGATCATATGACTTAAGAAATTTATCTATGCCTTCACTATCTTCTAATTTATTGGAGTATAAGGATTCAAAATAATTTTTGATTATCTTCTGTATTTCTGAAGTGTCTGTTGTGATATTGCCTTTTTCATTCCGTATGCTAGTAATTTGAGTTCTCTCTCTTCTTCTCTTCGCTAGCATGGCTAAGGGTCTGTCGATTTTGTTTATTTTTTCAAAGAACCAACTTTTAGTTTTGTCAATTTTTTCAATTGTTTCTTTTGTTTCGATTTCATTAATTTCAGCTCTGATTTTCATTATTTCTTGCCTTCTACTTCTTTTGCTGTTGTTTTGCTCTTCTTTTTCAAGGATTTTGAGATGAAGTATGAGATCATTTATTTGTTGTTTTTTTTCTTTTTTTAAGGAATGAACTCCAAGCAATGAATTTTCCTCTTAGAACTGCTTTCAATGTGTCCCATAGATTCTGATATGTTGTGTCTGTGTTTTAATTTATCTCTAAGAATTTTTTAATTTCCTCCTTGATGTCTTCTATAACCCATTGATCATTCAGTAACCTATTGTTCATTCTCCAAGTGATGTATGCTTTTTCCTTCCTTCTTTTATCGTTGATTTTCAGTTTCATTCCATTATGATCAGATAAGATGCATGGTATTATCTCTACTCCTTTATATTTTCTAAGAGTTGCCCTGTGACATAATATATGATCTATTTTTGAGAAAGATCCATGTGCTGCTGAGAAAAAAGTGTAACTGCTTGATGTTGGGTGGTATATTCTATATATGTCAATTAAGTCTAGGTTATTAATTGTGTTATTGAGTTCTATAGTTTCCTTATTCAACTTTTGTTTGGAAGATCTGTCCAGTGGCGAGAGAGGTGTGTTGAAGTCTCCCATGATTATTGTATGGTGGTCTATTAGACTCTTGAACTTGAGAAGAGTTTGTTTGATGAACATAGCTGCACCATTGTTTGGGGCATATATATTTATGATTGTTATGTCTTGTTGGTGTATGGTTCCCTTAAGCAGTATGTAGTGTCCCTCTTTATCCCTTTTGATTAACTTTGGCTTGAAAGCTATTTTATTTGATATGAGTATGGACACTCCTGCTTGTTTCCGAAGTCCATATGAGTGATATGATTTTTCCCAACCTTTCACCTTCAGCCTATGTATGTCTTTTCCTATCAAATGCGTCTCCTGTAGGCAGCATATTGTTGGGTCTTGTTTTGTGATCCATTCTACTAGCCTGTGTCTCTTAATTGGTGAGTTTAAACCATTAACATTTAGGGTTATTATTGAGATATGGCTTGTTCTTCCAGCCATATTTGTTTATTTATGTTACTAAACATGGTTTGTTTTCCTCTTTTATTATTTTCCCCCCTTAACTGTCCTACCTCCCACTGTTGGTTTTCATTGTTATTTTCCATTTCCTCCTCCTGTAATGTTTTGCCGAGGATGTTTCGAAGAGATGGTTTTCTAGCTGCAAATTCTTTTAACTTTTGTTTATCATGGAAGGTTTTAATTTCATCTTCCATCCTGAAGCTTCATTTCGCTGGATACACAATTCTTGGTTGGAACCCATTTTCTTTCAGTGTTTGAAATATGTTATTCCAGGATCTTCTAGCTTTCAGAGTCTGTGTTGAAAGATCAGCTGTTATCCCGGTTGGCTTACCCCTAAATGTAATCTGCTTCCTTTCTCTTGTAGCTTTTAAAATTCTCTCCTTATTCTGTATGTTGGGCATCTTCATTATAATGTTTCTAGGTATGGATCTCTTATGATTTTGCACATTCAGTGTCCTGTAGGCTTCTAGGATTTGGGATTCTGTCTCATTCTTCAAGTCTGGGAAGTTTTCTCGTATTATTTCATTGAATAGATTGCTCATTCCTTTGGTTTGAAACTCTGTCCCTTCCTGTATCCCAATGACTCTTAAATTTGGTCTCTTGATGTTATCCCATATTTCTTGGATGTTCTGCTCATGGTTTCTTAACAGTCTTGCTGAGCTGTCTATGTTCTTTTCCAGTTGAAATACTTTGTCTTCATTGTCTGATGTTCTATCTTCTAAGTGTTCTACTCTGCTGGTAGTATTCTCCATTTTCTCCATTGAGTTTTTAAGTTAGTTTTTTGCTTCCTGCATTTCTAGGATTTCTGTTTGTTTGTTTTTTATAACCTCTATCTCCCTGTATAGTTGATCCTTTGCTTCCTGGATTTGTTTGTGTAATTCCTTGTCGAAGTGATCTTTCATTGTCTGATTTTGCTGTCTAATGTCTTCCTTGAGACTCCAGATCATCTGAAGCATGTATATCCTGAATTCTTTATCTGACATTCCATCTGCTGCAGCTGTTACCTCTTCTAAAGTTGAGTTGACCTGCATTGCTTGTGGTCCTTTCTTTCCTTGTCTTTTCATACTGCTTGCGTTTCTTTCTGCTTGGTGAAACTGTTGTGTTTTTGAAATGTTTTTTTCTCCTATATATTTATATTGCTCTTGTATAGTTGAAAAGTCTCCCTTGCATGGTCGGGCGGCGGTCTGCTTACCTTGCAGGCGTGGGCAGCGGCTCTGCTCTCTCCTTACTCCAATTGGGGTGTCGTGACTACCACACCAGCAGGTCACTGGGCCTGTTCTGGGCGCAGGCGGCGGCTCTGTTCTGCCCCTACTCCAATTGGGGTGACGAGTGTACCACGCTGGCAGGCCACCGGGCCTGATCCGCCGGTCGGTTGCAGGTCTGCCTACCCTGCAGGCGCGGGCGGCGGCTCTGCTCTGCCCCTACTCCAAATGGGGTGACGTGTCTGTCGCACCGGCAGGCCACTAGGCCTGTCCCGCTGGTTGGTCGCAGGTCTGCCCACCTTTCGGGCACGGGTGGCGGCTCTGCTCTGCCCCTACTCCAATTGGGGTGTCGTGACTACCACGCCGGCAGGTCGCTGGGCCTGTTCCTGGCACGGGCGGCGACTCTGCTCTGCCCCTACTCCAATTGGGGTGACGTGTGTACCACGCCGGCAGGCTCCTGGGCCTGATCCGCTGGTCTGTCGCAGGTCAGACTACCTTGCAGGTGTGGTCGGCGGCTTTGCCCTGCCCCTCCTACCATGCCTGCGGACCGCTGGGCCTGATCTGCAGGTTGGTAGCAGGTCTGCTCACCCTGCGGGCACGGGTGGCGGTTCCGCCCGCCCCCACTCCAGTTGGGGTCACGTGACCACCACACTGGCGGTGCCTGATCCGGGCGCGGGTGAAGGCTCTGCTCTGCCCCTACTCCAGTTGGGGTGACGTGTGTACCACGCTGGCAGGCCGCTGGGCCTGACCCGCCAGTCTGTCGCAGGTCTGCCTACCTTACAGGCGCGGGCGGCGGCTCTGCCCTGCCCCTCCTACCATGCCCGTGTACCACTGGGTCGCCGGTCTGCCCACCTTACGGGCGCGGGTGGCGGCTCCGCTCCTCCCCCTATCCAATTGGGGTCACGCGATCACCACGCCGGCGAGCTGCTGGGCCTGCTCCGGGCGCTGGCAGCTGCCCGGCTCTTCCCATCTGGCTCAACAACAAATCGAGAGAGACTCGGGTGTCTGTGCCTCACCCTCCCTACCAGGAGACCAACTGTTTCTGTCGCCGCTGGTATTGATGAAGTTCTCTCCTCCGCGGCTTTCTGATGACATCAGATCTCTGCCATGTTGGTATCCTATGCGAATGGCAGCATTTCGTTCCCTTTGCCGGGTAACCAAAGCAACCAACGGGTGAGTCCTGACCGGCCCTCAGCAGGACCCGGACCGAGAAGCAGTTTCCGCGGGCTCCTTAGCCCTGGGCCAGAGCAGTTCCGGGAGCCGGAACTCGGCTGCTCTGTGCTCGGTGTATGCTCTGATAAGAGCAGGCTCCAAGAAGCACTCAGGCACTGAGCCTGAGTAATCTGTCTGCAAGCCTCAGGCAAATGGCAGCCTGAAATTACCTGTTCTATGGCTGAATGAGCTGCGGTCAGTCGAAAACAGGGATGGTGATGTCAGCTCTCCAAGATGGTGGCCGCTGGCCTCCTCTGTGGTCTGACCGGTGTGGAGAACCAAAATGGACCGCTTCCTTCCCCCGTCTCGAACCCAGAATTCAGCACTGAGTACGGTGCTTGCACGGCTGGCAGAAACTGCAGTGCTGTATCCCTGCGCCACTATCTCCTCCTCATTTCCCAGCGCGCGCTGTACACTCTAGCAGCGGGGCGATTTGCTGAATAAGCAGTGTTACCCTCCGTGCGACAAATCTCTCGCTTTTGAGTCCCCGTAGCCGATCCTCGTGCGATGGAAATCCTTCCTCTAGGTTCCGGAGCACCCCACTCTTGCTGGAAATTCCTAACAAGATAGCCTTTAGCCGTCCTGACTTGTCATACTCCCACACAGTGACGCGGCACACGGGGGCAATGCACTCCCCTCGCCGCCATCCTCATTTTATAATTTTAAATCAAGTGAATTAAGACACTTTTTAGATTTGTTCATTGTAGAGTTATAATTAAGAAATACACCATGTCAAAATGTAAGGTACAAAAATATGTATGTAAAAAGATTTCCCATCATTGAGCTTTATATGAAACTTGAAATTAGTCACCAGTGGATTTATAATAAATGTTTCCATATCCTTAGTATTTTCAAAATCTTTTATAAATTTCTGTTATACTGAGGATTGGTCTCAGGAGCACTCTATCACTGAGCTACTTCCCGGACTTTTTCATTTTCATCTTTATTGTTTTATTTTGAGAGACGGTCTTGCCTAGTTGCCTTGGCTGACCTCAAACTTGTGACACTCCTGCCTCTGTCTCCCAAGTTATAAATGGTATTTTTGAAGGCTTTAACTAAAGAAAAAAAAATTTGTTGAGACCTTAATCAACCTTGATATACACTTTAATAGTCTTGCCTGGTATTAATGTCAGCCACTGGTGTTCCAGATAATTAGAAAGCAGTGAGAAGACATGCTTTGTCACAATGGAGGTCAGGTCAAGCAGAATAAACCCAAGGTGAAAATTCTAGAGAATTTTGATGAGAGGTAATTTGTACATTCTCTTTTTATTTCCTTATGCTTTCTTTTTCAACTTGGGAAATTATCTAGACTAGTTTTTTGTGTTTGCTTTTCTAGTAATTGTCAAATAAAGCCCATAGCTTAGTATCCTCATTTAAACAGCAGCCTCTATTAACCATCTGTTGTTACTTTAATTATAGTTTTCTCTGATGAGTATGGAAGAATAGAGATGAAAATTGGAGAGGGTGAGGAGCTGTAGATGAGAAGCATTCATGTATAGTAATCTGAGAAAACATTCTCATTAGACGACTTTCCATTCCACATTCCAAAATTCCCCAGAAAGTTCTACTAAATGAAAACCTAGTCCATGTTTGACACTGAGTTTTAATGTTTCATTCGTAATGTTTTAGGTTTGGAATATGTTGAAGTGACCTCACTTAGGCATAATATGGTAAATAGATGAGAGCATTTTGTAAATAAATAAGTCTATCTGTACGGACTTCAATAGTTATTTCTACAGTACTCCATAAGAAATATATGCAGGTGAATTCTCCCTCCCTTTTATACCCAATGGAGATGGAAATAAAGACTATTCAGATAAATAATTTCATCCCCAAATCCCCAGCCCCACAATGAGAATTCCACATTTTAATAAAAGATTTTGAAATGGTAATTGGCCTGATACTTTGAAGATATCCTGTTTCACGTGTCAAGAACAGAATAACTCCCATTACAATCAGGGATCCCAACACTCAGGAGTCATGGATCACCAGTCATGGATTTTGAGTTTTCATTTCTCATTCCTTCTTCAAAAAATAACTGTTTAGGCAAGGAATTATGGTGAAAAGATAATTGGGTGAAAATGATATAATTCTGCATCCTGTCTTGCTGAGAGCCACAGCCGAGTTGGAATGATGCATGGCATTTTTGCCAGAAGGAGTGGTTGAGAGGTGATGCCAGGGAGCCATTGAGATGATGATGATTATGTTAAGCTGTGTATTCAAGCCCTACTCAACTGTCTATCATTACTGTCCTTTATTCACATTTTTTTCTGTTTCCCTATATGTCATTCTATTTACTTTTTTTGTTTCAATGTATTTCATTTTTATTGAAATATGATACATATACTATACAACTCACCAATGCAAACTGTACAATTAAGTGGGTTTTTAGTACATATGCAAGGTTTTGCAAACATTACAGCTGTCAAGTTTAGAATACTTTCATCTCCACAAAAAGAAAACTCATATGTGTAACTATTCACGAATCCTTTGCCCCAAATTAACCCCACCCCCAGCCATACAAAACTAATTTAGTATCCATCTGAATTGATTTCCTTATTCTGGACATTTAATAAAATATACAGCACTTTGTGACTGCTTCTTCCAGTTAGCATAATGTTTCCAAGGTCCATTTATGCTACATAATACCAGTACTTCATTACATTTTATTGCCAATGATATCCATTGTATAGATGTACAACATTTACTTATCCATTCATCAGTTGATAGATCTTTGGATTATATCCATCCACTCTTTGGTTATTATGCATAATGTTGCTTTAAATATTTGTTATGAACTGTGTTCCCCCGACTCAAAAAAATACCTCATGTATTGAAGCCATAACTCCTCATACTTCAGAATATGACTGAACTTGGTCTTTGAAGAGGTAATGAAGTTTACATTAGGTCTTTATAATGGGTACTCATCCCATGTGACTGGTGTCATAAGAAGATGACATTAGGGTACTAACAGCTCAGAGAGATTAGCAATACCAGGTGAAGGCATCAGGAAAATAACAACATCAAGATATCATGAAGAGTCTTCAGAACAACCCCACTGACACCTTGATCTCAAACTCCCAGCACATCCAGAACTCTGAGAAAATAAATTCTACTTGTTTAAGCTATTCTGTAGGTATTTATTATAGCAGCCCTAGCTCATTAATACAATATCCATAAGTAAGTTTTTGTGTGGACATGTTTCATTTATCCTGGGTCTATATCTAAGAGTAGAATTGCCAGCCATATGATAACTCTATGCTTAAATTTGGGGAAAATGAGACAGACTGTGTTCCACCATGCTTTCACACTTTAGATTCCCATGAGTGGAGAAAGGGATTCCAATTTCTCCATATCCTTATTGTTTTCTCTTTATCAATGTCATTGTCAGTAAATATGAACTGTTGTTCACTCTGGTTTTGATTTGTATTTCCATCTTGGTAATGAGTTTGAGATTATTATCTCAGATGATTATTGTCATTTACAATTCTTTTCTGGAGAAATTTCTATTCAACTAAGTCCTTTGGTCATTTGTTAGTGGTTATCTGACATTTTATAATTTAGCTGAAGTTGTTCTTATATTTCTTTTTGTAACTTGTGGTACATTTGTCTCTGGTATCTCCTACTAACCCTTTTTTTAAGAGTTTTTTTTTTTTTTTAAGATTTTTTTAAGAGACTTCTGTCTCATCTTCTGTTCCTGATTTTAAGCATTTGAATTTTCTTTCTTTTTCTTGGAATATCATCTAGCTGAATAGCTAAAGGTTTATCAATTTTGTGGCTATTTTCAAATAATTAACTTTTGATTTTCTCTATTTCTGAATTGCCTATTTTGTTCATTTTCACATTATTTGCTTCCTTCTCCTTATTTAGATTTAGTTTGTTTTTCTTTTCCTATTGTCTAATGGTGGAAGACTAGATTATTGGTTGGTGATCTTTTGTCTTTATAGAATTATTTGGAGTTTTTGATTTCCCTCTAATCAGTAGTTTAGCTGCACCTCCAAAGTGTGTGTGTGTGTGTTAATGTAGATTTGATTCTCTGCAGGGTTATTCATTTTGTCCTGGAGTATTTCCTTTAACATTATAAAATAGGTCAGATAGCAGCAAATTCTATCAGGATTTCCTTATTTTTTAACCTATTTTTTTCTGCCTTAGGATCCCATCCAGGATAATATATTACATTAATTCTTATGTTCACTTAGGTCCCTCTGAATTGTGACAGTTTCTCAGACATTCCTTGTTTGGGATAGCTTTGACAGTTTTAATAATACTCATTAGATGTGTCCTAGTATGTCCTTTTATTGAAGTTTGTGTGATGTTTTTCTCATGATTAAATAGGACTTTGCATTTTGTCTTCATTTTTGCAAGATAATTTTACTAAATGTAAGATTTGGGGTTGGTAATTGTTGTCTTTTCATTTCATTCAACACTTTGAATATCTCATTCTACTTCCTTCTGGCCTACATTGTTTTTGATAAGAAATCAGTTGTTACTTTCACAGGATTCATTTTATGCAGCCACATGTTCTTTTATTTTCAAGATTTTCTCTTTGTGTCTTTCAATATTTATACAATAATAGGCTTGGATATGGATCCCATTTTTTCCACCTACTTGGTATTGTCTTTTTATTTGTTGATGAAATTTTTCATCCAATTTGTGAGACTTTCAAACAATGTTTCTTAAACAGTTTTTCTTGCTTTTCTATCTTCTCCTTGCTTTCATGAGTCACAGTTGGAAAACAGAGTACTGAACTTTCTAAGTTCTGTATATTCATCTTCATTATTATTTTTGTTGTCATTCAAAGTGCACAAGGTCTACTGAAATCTCTTTAAATTCACTGATTCTCTCCTATTCCAAATCTATTTTTAATTCTTCTAGCAAAATTTTCATTCTAGTTGTATTACTTTTCAATTTCAAAATTTATATTTTATTCTTTGTAAATAATTTTGTTTGCTTCATTAATGTTGTCTCTTTGATGATGCATTGTTATCACATCATCCTTTAATTTATAAACATAGTTTCCTTTAGTTCTTTCAACACATTTATGATAGCTGCTTTGAAGTTGTGTCTGTTGAATTGTACACCTGGACCCTCTCACAGTTTTTGTCTCCTTCTTATTTTGTCCCCATGCATAGGTCAAATATTCTTTGTCATATTTTATGTTCAGATTTTAATATTCTAAATAATATATTTTGGCAATTCTAGGGAGTTACTTCCACTCCTGTGACGTTGGATGTCATTGTCTGTGGTTTGGGCAGGCATGATGCCCTGGTATTTCCTATGTGGAAACTGTATGAAGCTGTCTGGGAGAGGTACCTGGGGAGCACTTGGGGTGGTGGTAGGGAGCATAGCAGGACAGACCAGGATCCCAGGCTCAGCAATGACACTCCTTGAGCAACTTTGGACAAGCATATAGACAATAGGTAATATGTTCACATGCAATAATTCCTTTAAATCATAAAATAAGTATGAATTTACCAATGTAAAAACAAGGAAAGTATATGTTAGACTATCAGACAAATATCAATAGCACTGAAACATAAAAAAGTCAACCTTATTAAAACTTCAAAAGTGACCACAGTTATAAAATTTTAAAATATATCAATCTAGGAATGATATAATAATGTAGGTCAGAGTGCTTTCATTTACACAGGAGAATACATGATGAGGATGCAAATTGGAACAATTTCTATGGATAACATAGCCTTAAAATGTGAACTCAATATGACCTACCAATTTAACTAGTGTATTAAAGGTAAGAGGGATCTTATTTCTTCATTGACCATCATTTATTATCTTCCATATGCTAGTTACATAATGGGAACCTAACAAACACCACCTGAACCAACTCTTGGAAAAGCAGTATGAAGTAAAAACAAAAACAAAAAAAAAAAAATAAAAACAAATAAAAAAATGTTCTTATTTTCACTCAGAAGAGAAAAATACATTTCTTGAATCTTCTACAGTTACTTGGATATAATGCATAATAAACTCAGAAATTTAATTCAGAAGTTTATTATTTCAACCACTATTTTATTCTGACAGAAAAGCATACACCAGAAAGAAGTAGTAGAAACTCTTATATTTGGCATTTTTAGTATCTGTGTTAAAAATATGCACACGTGTGTGTGTTTGTTGTGTGTGTGTGTGTGTGTGTGTGTGTGTGTGTGTGTCTGGTATTCTGTTGTCCCTTAGAAGTCAGAAAATTACTTAATAATCAATGGGGAGGATTTAAGCCTCTAAATTTATTCAGTATCTGAGTAACAGGTTAATAAGTTTGTGTATATGTGTGCATGTGTGTGTGCATGCACACGTGTGCAGGATAGTTAATATGGTGGGAACACACAAAAATGATTTGTTGTATTATAAACTATATGTTAGAAATGTTGGAGCTACGTAGAATCTTCAAAGTAGACCACATTTTAGGCTACAAAACAACTCTTATCAAATACAAAAAATAATTGATACAATTTTTTGAATCTTATCAGATTCTCATGGGATGAAATTAGAAATCAACCTGACAAGGCCATTGACAGAATTCAGCACCCATTCATGATAAGGACACTGAAGAAAGAGGATAGAAGGAATCTACCTCAGCATCATAAGAACTATATATGAAAACTCCCATATCCACAAATAGTAAATGGGGAAATTTGAAAGCATTTACTTGAAGATCTGGAAGAAGACAAGGATGTCAACTATACCACTCATATTTAATATTGTGCTAGAAATTCTAGCTAGAGTAATTAATGAAGAGAGGAAATAAAAAAAGAATAAAAATAGGGAAGGAAGAAGTCAAATGATCACTGTTTGCAGATAATATGATCCTATATCTAGAAGATCCAAAAACTCCACCAAAAAAACTACTAGACATAGTAAACAAATTTGGCAAAGCAGAAGTTTACAAAGTCAATATACAAAAATATATAGCTTTCCTATATGCCAATAATAAATCTTCTGAGAAATAAATCAGGAAAGCAATTCCATTCACAATAGCCTCAAAAACTCACAAACAAATAACAACAAAATGAACAAACAAAAAAACCTAGAAATAAATCTAACCAAGGAAGTGAAAAATCTCCACAATGAAAATTATAGAACACTGAAGAAAGAGACTGAGGAAGACCTCAGAATATGGAAAACCCTCCCATGTTCATGGATAGGCAGAATTAATATTATCAAAATGATCATACTACCAAAAGCAATACACAGATTCAATGCAATCCCCATTGAAATACCAATGACAGTCTTCACAAAACTAGAAAATAAACAGTCCTAAAATTTATTTGGAAGAATGTAAGATCCAAAATAGCCAAAGCAATAATCCAGAAAAGCAACACTGGAGGCATTGCAGTACTTGATTTCAAATTACACTTCAGAACTATAGTAACAAAACCTACATTGTAGGGGGCTGGGATTATGTCTCAGTGGTAGAGCACTTGCGTAGCATGTGTGAAGTACTGGGTTTGATCCTCAGCACCACATAAAAATAAATGAATAAAATAAAGGTATAAAAAAACTGAATTGTACTGGCATAAAAACAAATACAGAGACTTATGGTCCAGAACAGAAGACACAGATCCTTGACAAAGTTGCCAAAACCATACATTGGGAAAAGACAGCCTTTTTAACATATAATGAGGGACAACTGATTATCTGTATGTAGAAGAATAAAACTAGTCCCTTATCTCTAAACCTGTGCAAAACTCAACTCAAAATGGATGAAAGACCTCAGAATTAGACCAGAAACTATGCAACTCCTAGAAGAAAATGTAAGGTTAACACTCCAGCTTTTAGACACAGGCAATGACTTTCTCAATAGGACCTCAAAAGCTTAAAACAATGCCAAGAGTTAATACATGCAATAGCAACAAATCAAAATACTTCTGCACAGCAAAGGAAACAATTAGGAATGTGAATAAAGAAATCATAGAATCAGAGAAAATATTTGGTAGCTATTCTTCTGATAGAGAATTAATATCTAGAATATACAAAGAGCTCACAAAACTTTATACCAAAAAATCAAATAATCCAGTTAATTAATGGGCAAATGAACTAAACAGACACTTCTCAAAAGAAGAAATTCAAATGGTCAACATATACATGAAAAAATGTCCAACATCATTAGCAATTAGGGAAATGCAAATCAAAACTACACTGATATTTTATCTCACACCAATCAGAATGGCAATCATCAAGAACACAAATAATAAAACATGCTGGAGAAGATGTGGAGGAAAAGGAACACTTTTACATTGATGGTGGGATTTTGAATGAGTACAACTACTATGGAAATCATTATGAAGGTTCCTAGTCATATAACCTCCATATGACCTAGCTATACCATTCCTCAGTATTTACCCTGAAGAATTAAAGTCATCTTACTATAGTAATACATGAATACCCATGTTAACAGCAGTACTAGTCACAGCAGCCAAACTATGAAGCCAGTCTAGGTGTCCATCAACAAATGAATGTATAAAGAATATTCATGTATTTATGAATACATGCAATAGAGTTTTATTCAGCCTTAAAAAATGAAATTATGGAATTTTCAGGAAAATTGATGAAATTAGAAGCCATAATGTTAAGTGGAAGAAGGCAAACTCAGAAGGTCATATGTTTTCTCTCATATATGGAAACTATAGAGAGAAAAGGAAAAGAAAGTTGGGGATGGATCTCCTAAAAATCAAAGGGAGATAAGTAGAGGAAAGGGATCAAGGGGTGGGAGTGGGTGGAAAGAAGGGAGTGCTGAGAGAATTATATTGGCCAAATTATATTGTTATATTATGTGCATGTACAAATATGTAACAACAAATCCCATCGGTACATACAACTGTAATGCACCAATAAAAAATATGGAATAAATTAAACAATTTTTAAAAACTTAAGTAGTGTAATAGAATTTGGGATTGAGAAGACAGTCAAGTTTGAGAAGGATTTCAGAATATGAGGGCAGACTTGGTAATTTATTGACTTTCACATTAAAGGGACCAAAAGAACAAGAGAAGCATCAATGTTACTCATACCTGGAGTGAAGTTCTCTGGGACGTTTTTCAGACTATTTTTGTGCATCCTCTTTGGTAAGTGGTGATGACAGTAAAGCAGCGGAACTACTTCCTTCTCAAAACATAGATTCTGTCAAGAGTAGAAAACAGGTGGGAACGATTTTCATGTTGCCTTTTGTCTTTACAGAATTCTAATATTTTATTGAGAAAATCACAGTGATCAGTGCAATGTATAACAAAAGAAGGTTTCATTGGATTAGCAATTTAAACTTGTGCTATATTAGCATCATGTTGAATTATTACTCATCCTTGCTAATATAGAATTTAGCAAGGAATTATACTGTCATGCCAGACTAGTGTAAAAAGAAACCCTAATGGGTCATGATGTAAAAGCTATTATGAAAGATACTATTATGAGTATGTGTGATCTTTCTAATAATACTGTTTCAGATTTTCCCATAGGCATCTTCACCAAAATGGAGAGGCAGATAAAAAAATAAGAATGGAGAAGAGAATCTCTGTAGCTGAGTGTTGTCTTGAAAAAGATTTTATTATGAGAACTAAATAACTTTTGTCAGGGTTCCTTGGGAAATTCTAAGATATATTGGAAATTTGAGGTTTCTATTAACCTTTTGAGATTTTTTTTTCATTTTATTATAGAAAAATCAATGCAATATATTTGAATTCTAGGGACAGATGGGCTAATGGATTGCTATGAAAGACTTCAGATGGCCATAAATGTGTAGAATACCCTTAATAATAATAATAAAGTGTGGAGGCAACTGGACTTTGTAAGCTTGCAACATGGAACATATAATTTGGGTTGGTAGCAGATCACCTCTGCACTTCACACTTATGTCCAGAAGGAAATAATTAATGTGATGATACTGAATATCTGATGATGCTGGAAAAGAATGCTGTGGATTTTTTTTTCAAGCGTGTAATGGTAAAGAGAGGCAGTGTTTGGTTTCTCCACACAATCATTCGGTTTTGTGATCTATACAAATGATAAAATGTGAGGAAACATTTGAAGGATATAACAACAGATATTCTAATGCTTAGGAATTCAACTTCATCATTCTATCCTTAATATTATGCCCTTTGTTCTCATCCACAAGCACTGAATAATGTGGTTCCTGTTTATCTAAATTCCTTTCCATGCTCCTCATTTGAGCCCCTGTTCTTAAGTTTTTACCCTCAATTTTGGCATATCCCAAAGCACTTTCAGGAAAGGCACTACACCTCTTCTATATTCTTAAACTTCTTTCAAGACTTTTCTTTGGAGATATTTCACTGATGCTAATTTATTTTCTTACCTAGAACTCAGGTACTCCCTAAATTTCCTTTGATATAAAATCTTTTATCCTTTATAGGATTAGGAGTATCCTAAAGTTACTTCTTGAATTTGTTTCAACCCATTTGTTCTCATAGTGCTTTTTCCATGTATTTTGGACAGTACTTTTTTTATTCTTTGAGGATTTTTCTTCCATTATATGCAATGTCATATTTTTGGAAATATTGTCAAAAACTTCATCAAATTTATTTCACGTATAGGTAGTAAGATTGCAAGGCACCTTGGCTTTGTTATGCAATTAGCTTAATTTATTTATATATACCTTCAATTGTAATCAATTTGTTCCCAAAGTCCTTTTGTAAAGACATATGACAAATCTCACGTTATCTGAAAATAAGCAACAAATTAAAATTTTTCAATGTACTCTCTTTTCAAGCCTTTTCATTTAAGTGCATTATCAAACAATTTAAGAGTCTATTCATTACTTCTATTTGAAACAGACCCTTTCTTCTTAATGAATTTGTACTTTTATGTGATCTAATCATTTTCAGAGTTCACATTTGCTTGTCAATGTAAAAATATTTAGAATTTAATTGCTCGGAGGATTCCTTTAGAATACACTTTATCCGAATCTTTTCTCTTTTGATTATTAATTAAATAATAGAGAAGTCACCCTTTGAAAGTCCAAATCAGTGCCTGCAATTTTGGGGGGTCGCTGCATTTTGGGGTCAATGTCGAAAGAATCTATTCCATGTTGCAGCCCAAATTGGATCGTTCCAAATAAGTTTCTCCTGTGAGGATCTCAGCAATGTCTAGCACTACTCCAACTACATGCAACACATGGAAACTTGTAAGCATGAAGATCAATTAACCAACTGGGATTAAATTTTCTTGCTTTGGAAATTTCTACAAAAACGTGTGAACGTGGTTGAGACCACGTTGCGAGGATTCCTTGTGCAGTTCTTGTGGGGATTTTTGCAGGGTGGGGAGTACTCAAGTGTAAAGTCTTCAGTGTTATCTGAAATCATCTTCCTTCAATTATTCCCTTTCATGACACATGGTCTTCTGGTCTAGAGAAACAGAGATTGGTTGGGCTTAGAGAAATTTAAAGAAACTTATTTGTCTTGTAAAAAAAAAAAAACGGTGTGAGAGAGACCAGAATATAAATGAAAGTGTCATTAGGCCAGAGCATGTATTCGTGAGAATAAGTTTGGAAAAGGGCTGAATAAATACAAGATGAAAGTAATTTGAGAATGTATAAGAGAATTAGAGTTCATGTGCATGCATTCAGTGAAATTCTAAGGACATTACTGTAAGAATTTGAGTAATGATAAGTGGAAGTATGTATGTGAAAGGTAAGTGGAAATATGCAAGAAAGCAAATGGTAAGTGTACACATGTCCAAAACACTGAGTGTGGCATAATGTTTCTTTGAAAGATGTTGTTTCAAGCAAAACAAACTACTTGGGGGATTTCCTTTATAATACATTTTGTCTGAAATCCCCCGAGCAAACTACTGCTGCCTTAATTTTGACTTCTTTGCCCATCACCAGAGCAACTTAAAATATATAATGAACAGCAAGGATATTATCAGGAGAGCTGGGAAATCCAAGCTCCTGATGCCAACATTGCTCCCACTTGAATATGCATCTGTTCACAATTTTCACTCCAATTTCCTGTTTCAAGAGCTTCCCCCTTCATTTATTTATTATCCATAAAAACTTGATTTTTAAAAATATTAAAATAGAAACCTTTGATGCTTTCTCATTAAGGACCTGTAAGTATAGCATATGAATTAAAAAATCACATAACTCTTACATACCAACCAGAAGAAAGTTGCAGGTGAGATATCCTAAGAGAAAATGGAGTTTTTATATGCTATAAGAGAGGGCTGTGGGAAACCCTGGAAGACAAATATTTCACACAGTAAATAAATCACCATGATCCTTATCTCCCCAACATGTTCTCAGAATCGGTTTCTGATGCATATACAAAAAAAAAAAAATCCAATGTCCAGTTGTTTAAAACAGATGGACTTTGATTTCTCTGTAGCATATAAAAAATAGATGTAATCAGTTCAAGCTGGTCTGGGAGCTTTTGGCTCAAGGATCGAGGCTGCTTCCTGCTCTTCACTTTATCTTCAGGTCACCTATAGAAGATGACACAAATTCTCAGCATTCTGTCATCAAGTGATGAGGTCTACATCCCTCTCATAGAATCTGGGCAGGATATGCAGCTACTTTAAATAATACATTATGGTAGAAATGACATTATGACAATACCCAGGATGATTTCAATTTCTTCATGCTCTTCTTTGAAGCACTTACTCTTAGAACCCTGAGCTATCCTATAAGTAATCCAACTAACCTGTTGGAGAGGCCCTGAGATTCCAAAGAAAAAAGAAAAGGGCCCAGTTGGGCTCAGTCTTCAAGTTACTTATAGCAAAGTCTCAGGAATTAAAGTAAGCTATGATAGTTATTGCAGATCAGCCCTGTTGCCAAGGGAGTTTCAATAAGTAATCCCAAATGATACTCTATGGAAAAGAAGAATCATCTGATCCATAGAAATTAGAGATAAAATAAATGTTTGTCTTTTATGCTATTAAACTTTGTGGTATTTTATAATGTACCAATAGATATCATTGTTACCTCATACTGCAAAATTGCTCCCAAATTTTTAGATACCATACCACATTGCATGAAGCCATAAATATCCAGCAGGAAGGAGAAAAAGGCAAAAGAGTGCACATACCTCATTTTAATAAAAAATCTTTCCAGAATTCACACATAATATGTGTGTTTGGTTATACTTGACCAAAGCTAAATCACCACAGCCACACATACCTGCAAGGAAGATTGGACAATGTAATCTTTTGGATGGACACATTGCTATGTTTAATAAGCTCATAATTTGCTTATTTTTTTTACGATGAAGAAGGAATGTATATTGGGTAAAGCAAATAGAAATATACACTTCCTTGAACTCATTAATATCAACAATATTTTGAACACATATATTCTCAAAAATCACATTAGAAAAAAAACTTAAGATAGTTAGTTAGATGTATCTGTATTGGTTTTCTATTGCATCATAACAAATTACCCAAACTTGGTGAATTTAAAACTATATCCATGTACACCAGAATTCAGATAGGCTTGGCTGAGCTTTTCTGCAGAGGGTTGAACTCAAAATCTCAAAGAGCTCCATTCTCACTGTTTGTCAAATGAATTCAGTTCATTGCAATTGGAGATCTCAGGTCCCTGTATCATTGCTGGCTATTGGATGAATGAGCTTCTCAGCTATCTTCAAAAAAGCAATGATGTATGAATCCTTCCCTCCCTGAATCTCTCTGACATCTTCTACCTTCATTCATAGAAAGCTCTGAGCTTAAATGATTGAAAATGGTTACATCAGGGCCACTTGAGATGGCAATTAACTCAGGTTAATTCCCTTTCTCAAGGTAAACTGCTGTCTATCACTACAGAATTACAATGTCCTCACAGGAATGACATCTAATAGTCACAAGTTGCATGGTTAGGTTGAAATATCTTTGGGTGGCTACTAAAAACAATCTATCTACCACACGATTCACTGCCATATTCACATTTAGATAAAAGTTGGCACCAAATTAATCAACAAAGCTTAAGGCATAAAGCTTTCTTGCAAGTTTCTGTCTAACAAAGCTGTTAGTATCTATGACTTTGTCACATTAAGAATTCTTTTTCCATATGTCTATTAGCGACCTTTTTTCAAAACTCAATCCAATCATTTTCCTCCTTAAATAATTTATTAAAATCTGCATTTTGTCTTAGTGAAAGTGATGGTTTCTTCTTTTTCTCTTCTCTGGATGTTCCAGAAATCTTTATCTTAAGGGATTATTAAATTTGTTTGCTCCACATTGCACCTCTTCTATGAAATGGAGAATTCTAAACATGCATTGGTGTATGGCTATGACATTTAGCCTGGCTCTCCCAACACTGGGACATTGGACACATATTTGTTGATTAAATGAAAAGCAAGAAGCCTTTCAGGAAGACTCATACACCTGCAAACATGAGTAAAGGAATTGGGAGAGAGAGAGAACATTGTACCATTCTCTCTCTCTCTCTCTCTCTCTCTCTCTCTCTCTCTCTCTCTCTCTCTCTTTGTTGTCAATGGACCTTTAATATTGTTTATTTATAGTTGGTTCTGAGAATTGAACCTAGTGCCTCACACATGCTAGGCAAGCACTCGGCCACTGAGTCATAACCCCAACCCTATTTTACCATTCTTATACTGCTACACCTTGTGAATAATAGTGAAAGGATTCATTTGCTTTTTGAATCTAGACTTATATTTTGTTTCTTAAAAATGACCCCTAAATACTCTCTATCTATCTATTATTATTAGCTTTCTCTGTTAAATTGAAATGGACGTATGAAGAACTGTTTCCCATTGCCATGATTCTCTCTCTGTGTGTGGTTTGGGGAATATAACCTTTATCCCAAAATTATGTATTGAGTTTCTATCATGCAAAAGACTGAAATTAAGAGGATGGTTCAAAATTGCAACATATACATTCAAGAATCACACAGTTCTAGGGGGAAACTGTCAAGAAAACCATTGAAATTAATGTTATTTGGGTTGATTGAATAACGGGCTGCTTAGAGCCTGTGCTGGGACACAGAAGCACTGACTCTGACATCACCAAAAGGTAAGGAAAAAGCTTCCATGAGAAGTGACAAGCAAAATGAGTGTTCAGAGAAGTACAAGTCCAGTGGTCAGGTGAAGAGTGGTACAGAAGAGAGTTTCAAGCACAAAGTTGTTCTTCTTTTCGTGAAGACTACAAATATTTGTTATTTGGAGTTGAAATGCAACTCAAGCTGCTTATGAGGCAGCAAACACAATAAAATATTTTCTGTTATAATTCAATCTACACCCAGAAGGTAAGATTATCTCAGGAAGTATGTGGGAGATACTTATGAATGACAGTAAGGAGACCTTCTAGTTGCTTTTGGAGTCTACCTATCTTTTGTTTATTTGAATTGGCTCTAAATATTGTCCTCTACTACTTTTCAAAAATTTCACAATTAAATGGTTGATCATGTATTTTAATTTCAAAGGGAAATGAAAGAAGACTGTCATTAAATAGAAATGGCACATTAGCTACCTATAATGAAAAAACTCGGCAGACTGAATAATAGAACTTCAACAGGCTTAGAAAACAATAGGTAGTAGGGGCCAGAATTTTGAGTTGCTGCCTGTGATAAACTTTTTTGTGGGTCTGCTTGAAAAATATTTTTTCCCCCCTGGATGTACCTGAAGAGTTCTAAGTTTGTCCTCCCTTTGACTTTGAATCTCTGTGTGTGGCGGTTTTCAGAAATTAGCTTTTATGTGATCAAACTGCTCCTTTTTGATTCTGGATTCAAAGCTTTTGTAATTATGTTCAGAGCACTGTAAAAAAAAAAAGTATAAATGCATCTTTAATGTATGGAGATTGGGAGACCAGCAGCCAAGCGAAACTCTGTGCAGCACAAGGAGAGCGAGTACAGGAGGTCAGCAGAACTGTTGAAAAGAATAGAAATTAGATCCTGTCAGAGAAGGGTGAAAGATTCAGACTCATCCTAAGAAAAGAGCTGGTGAAAAGAAATTTAATAACGTGTCTCCTTATTTGTGGAGGCAGAATGTTAGACACTTTTAAGAATGTAGACAATTTGAAACCTAACAATACCTACCGCCTACTTACCCACCTACCAACTCATGAGAGATCCACTTATTGGGTATTTAATAAGTTCCTCTTGCATAGACAGCATTGGCTCAGTGGTATCAGAAATGTACAGAAGTTCATTTTATATGTATGAGCATCTGTGACTGAAAAGTCAGAGGCATGTAAAAGGTAATATAAGTTAAGGGAATTTTTTTTTTACACCTTAACAAATAGAAAACCTGCAGGATTAAAAACTCTTTGAATTATGCTCTCAGGTGTGAAAATCAATGTGTCACTTGGAGAAGAAATTTTGAAACAACTGTATTTGATATTTGATGTGCTTTTTTTATTTAAGATTTCTAAAATATGTACTTTTTTCAATAAGCCCCTTGGCATATGCTCATTACCCAGGAAAATAAAACAGTTGTGTGACTAATTAGACTTCACCTTATCAGCTCAGGAAAAGCCTGACAACCCGCCCCTTGTTATATTAAACTAATGACGCCTCTCCACATTACATGTCACGATCAGTGGTGCTTCATTACAACCCTGTCGTCTTGTTCCATAAATGTCAAACGATTAAAGGTGAAAGCTTTAGCTTCTTATTTTATGTAGATCAGTTTTAAAAAGTTTAAGGTGGTCAGATTATTTGAAGATGACAGTGACAGTTTCTTCATGATACTGAAACGTCTAATAGAAGAGTCTAAAAACTTATTTTAAAATGTTCTATTTATTCATGTTTGTATTCATGTCAAATACCCTGTTTCATTGATTTTCTTCTTCTTTTTTTTTCTTCTTTCACTAAAATAGTTCTCTGATGGGGTAAGTCAATTATTTAGTTAATGCAGCCTAAAAGACAATTTTTATGGGTCTCAAACTGTTTGTGGTGTGTTAACAATGTGAACTACACAGCCCTGTACTACCCCAACACCCACACTTACTCACATATCAGTTCTTTGAGAATGTTCACAAGTTCCAGAATGTCGACTGGGAACAGACTTGCGCAGCTTAGTTGAGTATAGTATTTCCAAAGTTTTGTAGTTACAACAATCTCTTGTATGGAATTCCTTGTAGAAATAGCATTCCCCGGTGATGGGGGGCGGGGGAATACATGGAAAAGCTGTATAAATTACTGTAGTAGAATATTTGTGTCTGACTCATTCAACTCCCCATGAAAATTACAATGTCTCCTTGGAATAGATTTCTATCAGAGTATCTCAAGAAGTCTGCAGGAGCCTCATAACATAAAGCCTCTACTGACAGAAATCCCTCTCCTCTTCTAGCTCCTTAATTGTTCCTTTTGGGATTCAGTAGAAAGTTAGAGATGAGAGGCTGGGTGGGTTTGGGAGGTTTCTAGAAGTTTCTCCCCATCTAGGAAATGAATGAGTTGAACTAGAATATTTGTAAGATCTTTTGGAGCTTTAAATTTGATGCTTCAGTAATCTAACTCTCTGACTGACAGATTAATGAGAAAAATCACATTTTCAATATACTTTGCCTTCCTCATTATTATTTCAGTATTCGACTATCTCAAAAGAAGAAGAAAAAATTCTCACAGGCTAAAGGAAAATCACTGAGCAAAATAAAAATCACAACAATAGAGAAAGAGAGTAGCTAATATTTCTTAAATATCTACCATGCACAATACATTTTTCTAAATAAATGATTATATCCTTCAAGCTTCACAATATACTTTATGGTAGCTGGAAACTAATAATTCCCATATTACAGATGATACTCAGTCTCAAAAAACTTATGCAAACTATTCCATAGCTGATACCTATAAATGGAACAGTTTGGATGCAAACCCAACTCAGGCAAATTTCAGTTCCAATTCTATTTATTTTATTATGCTTGTATTTGCATAGAAACAACCAATTTTAATTTGAATGGGAGGAAGGCAATGGAAGAAAATGACATTTTAAAAGAATGAATGATACGAAAGGGAGCCCTTCATGTACATACCCATGACTGACCCCTCTGGGAAAATGATGGTATGCATAAAAATATTTATTTTAGAATATATCCTCAGAAAGTCAAAGCTACTTATAGAAATATTGAATTATTGACATATGCAAAAGATCAGAATGGAAGAATATATTTTGTCTATTTATTCTAAAAAGTACCAATGTTTAAGAAGCCACAAATATCACAAGGGAAAAAAGCACTGGTGTTGTGGCTTTTAATAAATTCTGGGGCACAACGGACTACTCATATGAGATTAAGTCCAAAAATCCAGGGAAGGGGTTTAGCTACAGAAATTTAATGTAGGATGAAGTGTAAATAATGCACCCAATATTAATTGTTTTCAGGCATTTGAATAATCTTTTTTTTTTAATTTTAGAAGATACCAATGCTTCCTTCTTGTATAAGGCAGAGAACATTCTAGCATTTTTAATGATATTAGCTATGCATTTATGAATAAGAAGACTTTTAAAATGCAGTTAGTAATAATCCAGTTTTTTCAGAGCAAAAAAATTAACGAACATGTATTTCAAAAATTATGAAGAACCTAGGGACCCAGATACGTTCTCCATTAGGATCTTAATTGTGTTACCAAGGAAGGCACAACCGTGGCCATGATGGAGTGTTACAAAAGGGTTAAAGTAACTGAAGTTTTTTTTTTTTTTTTTTCCCAAAAAAAACACCCAGAGGGAAAAGAAAACCACAAGAAAATAGGTCCACTAATGAATGAGGAAGGGCATGAAATTAATGATGACTCTAAAACGGCTGAGTTATTGAACTCATTTTTTAAATCTGCCTCTAACAAGAGAAATGAAGCAAAGAAATATAGACAATTAGGGAGTAATGAAGACGTTGCAAAAATTGCTCTTGCCAACATGAGGATAAGGGAATTCCTTATTCGGCAGTCATGGGAAGACACACATCCCCCTGAGTTGTAAAGGGGATTGGCCAACCTGTGTACTGATCCACGCATATTTATTCTTAGAAAATAAAAGAATGTTGAACACATTTAGTAAAATGGAATAAACAGGCTCTTGAGAGGACTGGAAACTACTGCTTGGGAAGATAAGCGTCTAGTTACCCCTAGAAATATGAAGAATGGGAAATAAGCAGAGGGTCTTCAATCCCAATAAAACAGACTCTATGAATATCACAGCTTTCCATCACAAATTTACAGAAGAGCTGAAAGGAAAATAGCAAAGTCAAACATTGTTACATCAGAATCACTTCTGATTTGGTGAGTCACCCAATTGGACATGCAGAATTAATCAGAGTGACTTAAAGAAAAGTGATTCAATCGTGGCTTTGAAAACAGGTTAAAGATCATCGTAAGCAATGCAAATATATGACAAAGCAGAAAAAATGACTAATGGTCCCAGTATGAGCTAGTACCGATTCTGTTTTGTTGAAAGGCTTTATTATTTATGATTAGCAAAATGATTGATGAATATTTTAAAAGATTTAAAAATGGTATGATTCTCTTAAAGTCAGGGAAAACTACAAAAAAGCAAACAGGTCAAAACAGGAGTATAAATCTCTAAGTGGAAGACTGTTTAAAAAGCAGGGATACAAATTCTCAAGAATTCTCAAGGGCCTTATTCTGATAGCTAGAGAACTTATGCAGCATCTTGCAGTTCAAATGGCACAGAAGTTCAGCACTCTGACAGCAGCAGTGAGGAAGTATGCTAAAATTCTCTCAATGCAAGAAGGGCTAGTTGGTGGGGTTTTTCTTGTGTTCCTTTGTTTTATCTCATCAGTATGCAGCATGAGAAACACTGTGTCCTGAACACTATAGATTCACGTTATGCCATGAGAAAAAAAACGGTGAAGTGGACACAAAACTTCCTTGAAGAAGCGTTAAGAAGAAGGCATTCCAAAATCAGATGGCCATGAGCCCTCTAGTTAGCTCTAGGCTCTCGGTTTTCTCCAGGAATTTTAGAGGGGCTGCCCAAACGCAAAAGTGTTAAGCTAGAGAAAGGAGAAACAGGTGCAAAACTGTGGGTAGGGTGGGTGTAAATAGGTACTGATTGACATAAAACTTAAAGCTGCAAAATTTAGAAAAGAGACGGGGTAGAAATAGCAGTGATGATTTAGCATTTCAGAGGAATAACTCGTTGTGTATATGATGAACACCGCGAAGTGGGAATTCTAAGAAGTGATTCTGGTGACAGCCCAGTAGAGCATCTTGATGGGCCTTCTGATGATTCTTGCATTTCTCTCAGGAGATAGCAGCCATTATTTACTGCCTAGTTCAAGTGTTTTAAGTCTCTCTGGATGATGAACAGTCACCACTTTTCAAAGGGATGCAGTTAATATTTTCCTTTCACATGTAGGCAAAAACCTTCCTCATGTTAATAAGAGCTCCAACCTATCAAAGCCTTGCAAAGTCAAACACACTTCACCCATTATTAGGACCATTAGCCTCCACACCAGAGATGTGATTGTAACATGGGGTAGAGATTCCAGTGTCACACAGGATGGAGTTGGTGAGTCTGGAGAACAAACTTCAGTAGCAGGTTCCCAAAACCTTGCTCTTGCTCTACTCCTTACTCAACAGTGATAAGCCGACTTGATGAGCTGAATATTCTGCATTTCCACTTTTCTGGGATAGTCTTCAATTAAAAAAAAAAAAAACAGGTTCTTGTCAGAGTCAGTGAACTGATCTCATTGGAAGAGCTCAAAGGAGCTGGTAATAATAATAACATTTCTGTGTCCTGAAATGTCTATGTTGTTCCAGTTCTCAGGGTGACCTTTGACTACCTGCCCCAAACTCAAGGTATTTTCAGGTCCCATAAATGCAGCTGTGGAGTGGAACTCTCAAGGCAGGATGGTTGAAGTGTGTTTGTTAAACAACTGTTTTTCCTGAATGAAAATGAGCAAGAGAGATGAGGGAGTTTTTGTTTTGTATCTCTGCATAGCACATCTATATCCATATTATAATATACTGGCATCTCATTTCTACAGCCTGTGATTTCACATTCTTAATTCAAAGTTTGGGGGTTTAGGCCAGATGTCTAATCACTCAGAATATTTGTTGATGGGAACTTAGAAGTCATTAGGTTGCCTAGATGTTCAATGTGTTCCTGACAGACCTTTAAATGATAACATAATGATAACTAACCAAGTAGTTAATTCCTTTACTTATGTATACAAGCACTTAGAGAATCCTATATGTGCTGAGATACATATATGTGCTGAACTCCTACAATGTGCCAGACTCGGTGTCCAGCCATGGAAACAAAAAGCAAAGAGGCAGCTGATTCTGGGTAGCTTTGTCCTCTAATGGGTGAATCTGGAAGCATATCACAGAGGTTTCTTAACATTTGTCAAAATACTCAAGTTTACCGGTGACTTACCTATTGTATAAAATAGAGCAAATTTCCCTCAATAATGTAATTTTTACTCCCATGGTTGCTAATATCCTTTCCTAAATGTGGAACTGTTGAATTATTGCGATAGGATAAGAAATAGTTTATAACATTGAACATTCCCTTGGGAGTATGTTGCATAAGTGAACTAACTTCACAGTTAAAATAGGAGAAAAAAAAAGTTGAAAAAGAATAGTTATTGGGAACAAACATGTATATAGATGACAATATGACTGCAGGCAATGTGTTATGCAAAAGCCTCATGGGAGTGCAGACTAGACCAGGACAAGTTTCCTACAGAAGGTAGAATTTTAAGTAGTCTATGAAAAAGGAATCAGAATGGTGAGACCCACCATGGGCTTGGAAAGGATTGTTTTGAATAAAGGCAATGGTTTTGTCTGAATAGAAAACAAAATCAGTAAAATCAGAAAAACTGGAATAAGTTAAGTGGGAGGGTTTCCCAAGGCATTTTAAAAACACCCTAAAAGCGATTTTGGACTGCATGATACAGCCACAGGCAAGCCTACATTGAACCACAGAAGGTTGAATATATCGCCTTTCTCACAAGGTTCCTTTTCAATCTGTGGCGATTAGGAACTATTGGGTCATCAGGGGTGGAACAGTTTCTGGTTTATCTCACAGACTCAGATCAAAACCCAAACCCTAGATTACTTCCCCATCAAGCGATAGCTGAGTCTCATCCACCTCAGTGGCCAAAATTTCCTGATGAAAATAAAAGCTCCCAGGTTTTTGTTTCTCCAATCAACCAAACCACTCTAGATATCTTTCGCCACCCAAAGCCTCTGATAATGGCCTACACTTCTCAAATAATTTTTTTTTATTTCTTTGAAGATTCTGCTCCTTCACCAGAAATTTATCACAGATGTGCTTAGCTGCTGCTCTGAGGGTGTATACATTATGGCTCTCACCCAGGACAGCTTCTGAAAATCCTGCTCAAGCTGCACTCCCTGTCTCTCTCAAAGAAAGTCTGGCCATTTTGTCATAGACTAGGCTTCCAGATTATATGAGAGAGGTTTCTGGGCTTTTAATCAGAAACATTTAGATACATTTAGTTCACGTGAGAAGATCATGGAAACTAATGGATAATTGGTTTAGGAAGGTCTATCCAGGCAAAATGGTGGTAGACATCTAGAAAATCTGATATTTCCTTAGAGCAGTAATAGTAACAGACTTAATTCCTAATAGCCAGTCATTGATGCTTTTTTCCTCCCCAAGATCCCAAGAGTTCTGTATAAAGACAATAGTCAAGATGATTTGTAAAACCCTTGGATTGCTTCCAAAGAAATCCAATTTAACACTTGAGCCCACATGGGCTATATCCATAGGGAATTGTCTTTTATGCCTCAGTGTGCCAAGATCTGTGTTATTCCTTTTGTTCTTATGTCTTACACATCCTTTCTCATCCAATCCTTTTACTCACCTGGACAACTCCGACTCTACATATTGCAACTAAGATGTTGCTTATTCCTGATAGCCCGCCGTATTTCCCCAAGTGAGGAGTAATTAGAGGCCTCTACTAAGAGCTTACATTCGATTTTCCTTTCTCTCAATTTAGTAGATGTCATACTGCACTTTCATTGATATATTTTTTTCATGTTCCTGGGTTCCTAACAACCAAAACGATGCTTGACCTCATCAGTGGCTGATCCATATTTATTCAGTGACTAAATTAGTTGAACAAATACATGGTTGAGCAGATAAATAGATACATCAGTAAACTTAAGGGCATATAGATATTTGTTACTGGCTTCCACATATAAGTTATACCCTAGAGTTATCATGTATGAAAGAAAGAATTCAGGAGAACTTTGTCTCTGACCAAGAAAGTAAATTAAAATTAAACTCTATTTATTCTTTCATCCATTCATCATTTTTGTTAAAAAAAATCATCCATAAATTTATTATTTAGCAAAATATTTATTGGATGCCTAACAGTTATGTGATAAAATATCTTTCTTTCATTATCTCAGTAATCTATTTGTTATTTTTCATATATTCTAGAGCCAATAATGAACTAAGTCCTAAAGAAAACTTCCTGTTGTACATATTAGCACATGTTTAAGAGTTTAATAAACTTTTAAAATTTTTTTTTCTTTCTAAGAAATTTAAAAGCAAGGGAAGAATTTTCAAACTAGACGCATTTGTTACTTTTTATGAAAAAATTACCCTGCATATGCATATACAATAGAAGTGTTTGCAAGTGAGTAGGAAGATAAGCTGTTCTCTCTGTGTGGAGATCTCATAGGTGGTGTGGTGATAAGCATTTAGATTAGCTATGGGCCTGGGATTGTGGCAAAACTCTGTTAACATGCAGGATGTTATAAAAAGTGCCATCATATTGCCATAACTACCTCAATAGTTAAAACACTTTGTTTAATCGAGATATTTTAAAATTTTAATGAGAAATAACACATGCAAAGAACAATCCTTATTTTGAATTATAGCTTGAGCTTCGAGATACCTACTTAAACAAAGTTAATTGTCTGAAAGGTAGAGAAGAGATTCTAGATTGAAAAAGAATCCCTGAAAACACCAGACATGATTTTTTAGAAATCCCAGCATTGTCATTCTTCCTGAATTTGGAGCTGGTTCACTCCCTGGCCACTAATGGCTTTACTGATACCCTTGATAGGGTTACCAAGCTATGGATGCAAGTGGTATCCAAAGAAGCATAAGTATGGTGGAGGATGTGTGTGTTGTCTTTATCACTATAGCAGACAAAAGGACAAAGGAACAAAATAGAGAGGATGTATGTGAAATGATTAATACAAGTCTTTAAGCTGAGGTAGATTATGCTTATCATTGCTCATAGATTAGGTAAAATTCTCCATTCCAACTAGAAATGGCTTCCAGCATTAATTTCCTGGTATGTATCTCTGTAAAACTCCTCTTACTATGGGCTGGTTTGCACATATTAAGACTTTCCTTGTTTTTGGCTTATTTCATGAGAAAATAAAATTTTATCTTATTCCATGGAGGATCATGCTTATTTTCAATAGCTCTTCTGAGTTTCTAGAATAACAGAAGTTAAATCTCTTGAGGATCAACAAAATGTAATGATGCCTCTATATGGGGAAGTAAAGTGTGGACAGGATTTGGAATGCCAAAGCCTTTCTCAGGAGTACAATGGAATAAAACAAAATTAAACACTCCATGCAATATCCATGCTGTCCCAGTTCATCTCTGCCCTGCTTCCAAAACAACACATATCCCAGGACAATGCCTAGACTAATGGAAGAATACATGACAAAAATCAGCCTTCTTTGTGGTCTTTACCTTTAATATGTAGATGTTTGTCTTTGGAAGTTTCATATTTTTTTTGTCTTGAGAGTTTTTTGGCAGCTTAGATCATTATGCACCTATTTAGGAGCAAAGAAAATTATTCAGATGGAACTAGGTTTTACCAATATTTTGATATTATGCATATCACTGCCCTCTTTTATAATCAGGGTCAGTAGACCTGAAAAGTAAAGAAAGCAATTTTTATTCTCTGAAAATACTTTAATGCAAAAATAAATAAATACAGCTGTTATCATACATATATAAAAGTTACTTATTTATACATATGAAATGTTGCATATATGTGTATACATATATTTAAATAAGTTCATTTTAAATACTCATATGTATGCTTATTCTAGATAAATGAACACAATATTTTATAAATGTATAAATAAATACAATATTTTGGAGAATAAGGCAGAACCAAACCTAAGAAGAACCAGAGAAGACATGAAAAAAAAAAAGTTCAACTTAATTCTGGAACTCATTTTCATAATGAAATTTCCCACTCAACTTTTGAATAGTTAATCTCATAAACTGACCAAAAAAAAAGAAAGAAAAAAAGTTGAATGTAGCTACCAGATTCCCTCTTTTGAAAAGTGGGCAGTAATGTGATAACAGCCACTCACTCTTCCTATTTCTGGGGTTCACCTTGGTCTTGAGCCCCTGATCACCTGACCTGTTCTTTGCTTTCTCTTAACAGTTACTTTGATTTCCACCAAGGCTTAACCTCCTCACATCTCATTTCTAGACTAATATTGGCCATGGACTATGTGATTCCCTGCATGTTATCATTGATCTTTGTGCCAGCTCCAAAACACATTAGTTTCTTTTAAGAATACAAAGCACACTCTTTGTATTGCTTGTTTTCATTCAGGATTTAGAAGCTTATATCTACCTAAAGCTAGCTAGGTCCTTGTTTCCTTGATATTGAGATAACCCCAAAAAGGAGAAAGATGTTTGTGCTAGTGTAGTACAACCTCTTTGTTAGAGATGAAGAGATAACAACTCCAGAAGGTTATCTCTCTATCATTAGACTGCAGCTTTTCCAGGGCCGAGGAAGTGATTTATATTCCTCATTCTTCTTAGTCGTAACGCAGAAAGAGGAGAAAGAGGGGGGGCGGAAACGTAGAAATACCAAGTGGCAAATCAAGCCCCCCCAAATTTCTTTCTTTGGAAAGTGCTCTTTCCAAGGCACAAAGGTATTTCTAACCAAAGATGTCATTTCTGCTTATTTGATTGATTACTACATCCATCCTCGGATTCCTTCCTTCAACTAACTCATTTCTTTATTATTCATTCCATTAATATTAATTTTCTCAACATGTGGGCCTTCAGTAAATGACTGAGTACCTGCACTATGTCAAACGTGGTTGTAGGTACTGGAAACATACAGTTGATAAAGACAGAGTTCCTGTTCCATGGGCACATCACTGCAGGTGTGAGAGATCAACAACACACAAAAAGAGCAGATATTAGTAATACTATATTAATACTAAATCTAGGGAGAAAAATATATCAAGAAAAGTAGCGGGAAATAAACTATATGAATCCCTTGCAAAAGAGCAATTCAGGCAGAGAAATCAAGAACATTTGCATCTTGAGATGAGAGAATGCTTATCATTGTTTGTTTGTCAAATAGCTTATAAGTTTGAGTGGTGGCAGGGGAGAGCAAGACTGGTAGAGGACTTGATCATATGGGAACCTGTAGGTCTTGGTGAGGGCTGATCTGAGTGGCAAGAGGAAATCATTGATGTGCATTTTTCTTTACGGAGGTGAAATTCACATAACTTAAACTGAAGCACTGAAAGTGAGTAGTTCAGTGGGATTTAATGCATCCTCAGTATTGTACAATCACCGCAGTATTGTACAAGCTTATCGCACTGACAGGATTTGTTGGTGATGGACACAATAACTTCCAAAACATTTTCATCATTCTGAACAAAAATCCTTTATGCCTCCATTAGCTACTTCCTAATCCCACTTCCCCAGTCCCCTGGTAACCACCAAAATCTGAGTTTAAGTCTGCATGTCTCAGTTTAAGTCTGTATGAACTTTCCTGTTCTAGATATTTTGGATAAGTGGAATCTTCTAATATGTGACTTCTTGTGATTGGCTTATTTAGTTTACTTAAGTTTTAGAGGTTCCTCCCTAATGTAAAATAGATCAACACTTCATATTATTTATGGTTGAAAACCATCCCCTTGAATAGATAGACCAAAATCCATCCATTTGTCTGTTAATAGTCATTTGGGTTATTTCCACCATTTGGATACTGTGAATGTGGCTGCCATGAACATTCATGTGCAACTTTTGTTTGAACACCTATTTTCAAATATTTTGGATATAGATCTAGGAATAGAATTGCCTAGTCTTATGATAATTGTGTTTAATCTTTACGTGAACCACAAAACAATTTCATGGAATATCTTTTCATCCTAGAAATGACATAGCATAATTCATGATTTAAAAATTGTTGGGCTGGGGTTGTGGCTCAGTAGTAGAGCACTTGCCTCACATACGTGGGGCACTGGGTTCAATCCTCAGCACCGTGTAAATAAATAAAATAAAGGTATCATGTCCATCTACAACTAGAATTGTTCTTATTGTTACGAGAAGACTAGATTGCAGAGGATCAAGGCAGAAGTAAAGAAACAAATTAGGAATTAATTGCAATAATCCAGGTGAAAGATGATGATGTTATCATGAACCAGGATATAAGCAAAGGAGAACAGTTGGAAGTGGTTCCATTTTTGACATAAGTTTGCACTGACAGGATACATTGGTGATGGAAGTGTGAGAAAAAAATAATGACAGTGAGATTTCTAGATTGAGAAATTAAAATATTGAAATTGCAATTAGTGGTAAAGGGAGAAACGTGAAGTAGTAGGTTTAGGGAATAAAATAAATTGTATTGGTTAAATTAGTGATATGTATTCAACACCTGTATCAGTCATCTACTCCTGTATAACAAACAAGTAAACATTTAACAGCTGAGCTGGTTGGAAATCACTGTGTCAGCATTTTCAGTTGAACTCAGCTGTTGGTTCTACTGGCCTCCTCTGGGACTCATGCTGCTGCAGTAGGCGGGTGGCTTAATTGGGAGTGGGTTAATTCAGGGGAACTCAGGGGGTGAATTATCCCCCCTCTATGTGGTCTTGCCTTCCAACAGGCTAATGGAGACTGATTTACTTTCTTTCTTTCTTTTTTTTTTTTCGTGGAGATTTCAGAGGGGCATGAGAGAACACAGGAGCTGCAGGTTTTGAATTTTCGGTTTACAACTTCCACCATGTACCTTCCACTGCATTTAATTGGTGTAATCAAGTCACATATTTAGTTTAGATTCAAGGGGGTAAAGAAGATCCATCCTTGATGTGAATATCACATTGCAAAGAGAGTGTAAAGGCAGCAGGATTTGTTAGCTTCATAATTTTTGTATGTTTACTTTTTTGTATGTTTCATCTGCTATACCATCAAAGTAAACATGTGGAGAAGTTACCTGGATACATGTGCATCAAGTTCAGGATAGAAGACTGGGGCTGAGACTCTGTAGAATTGAAGGAGAAGGGAGACTGAGTCCGGATGGTTTCCAAAATTTTTAAAACAATGAGATAAAGAAGAAATAGAAAAGAAAATTAGATGGATCCACCCATAAGGTAGGAGGAGATCAAGAGAGAGTTGTATCCAATAAGTAGAATTTCAGGTGGAAAAAATGCATCCAATATGACCGAGCATCTGTTGTGTGTGTAATAGTTCATGGCTTTTCTGACAGTTACACATCTCTGAAGTTCCATGACCAGTTTGTAACAGTGCTCCCCTTTTTCTCTGGCTTTAGGCTAAGAGAGGGGCAGTGGTATACTTGAATACCAAAATTCTTCCTGTGTTAAGCTCATTAAAAGATCTGAACTTCCATTAATATCCAGGGAAACTAGGCCAGAAATCCTCTGCAATGCTAATGGGAGCTATGAATTTGAATTTTCACTGAAGTAATAAGGCCATGTGTTTTAAACACTGGTGAAGCTTGGTGGTGAGGGCAATTGAAAGACATTTACTTTAAAACCATGTTAAACAGCATAGCATCCATTACCTTCCTTCCTATATATAAGATCCTTGTAGGTCCACACAATTACACAAAATTGAAAGAAGCACTTAACCTTTTTTTCCAAACAGGTTGCCATTTAAATAAGAAAACAAAGAACATAAATTTTTATAAAATGCTAATGGGAAGACTGAGCATATTGACACATATGCAAGTATATTTGCAAAATATGGAAAGGTATATTTAGCAACAGAATTCAGAAGAGAAGTCATAAAAAAGGAAAGAGTATCTAAGGAGACAGAGTAAATTCCTACCAGCTAGTAATTTTCAAATCTCTTAGCCCAGTAAAAGACCCAGTTGCCATTTATAAAATGTCACACATGATTGGATATGTACATTGACATAATATCCTTATACTAATTTACTTAGTCATCCTGCTAATCAATAAAGTATAAGGCATTATTTTCTGTGCCTCTGCCGTATCCAATCTCAAGATCTCTTTCCAGTGCATGCTGCTAGCCCCTCTTGACAAAGCATGCTATGCTGTCTCCTTGCTCTCTTGTTCTCCAGACTGTCCTTGAAGGCTTGGAAAGCCACTCAGCCTGCACACGGGAGCAATTCTCAACCAATAGGTGTAGGAGGCAGATAACTACCTCAACTTTCCTTTCCCAGGAAAGATAATTTGGGGAGTACATTCTCTGTGGTTTCTTGAACTATCCCCAGTGGAACTGAGCTTTACTATCCTAGAAACCAGCTCAGGGGTGCACCTCCCATTGCCTTTTCTTCCTCTGCTACTTCATTATCTACTCCCCCCTGGCTTTTCTGTGATTATGCCTCCATCAACTAACTGTACCCAAATCCACACCACAGGCAATCTTTGTGGAGGACCCAAACACCCAAACTAAGACAGGAACAAATTGTTCCCGACTTTTACAGATTAAAAACTGAGCTTACAAACATTTAAGACCTTCAAATCACCCTCAGAAATGATTACAATCCATATTGGCCTCTCAGACTCCTGAATTAAGCATATACTAAACCTCTTGATGTCAAAGTTTTCATCATATAATTGACATAGATAAATAATATACATGTAGACCTGACCATAAAATGTCTTGTGATTCTAATTACCAATTTTTTATATACAAAGGCAGGAAATAAATATTTCCTCTGTAAGAATTTAATACCTAGAATTTAACACCTAAAATTAACACATTGAATTTTGTGAGGCAATGAATCTCTCACATTTCTCTATTATTATCAAAATAAATATACTGAAAGAACATCCTCAGTTTTTAGCCTCTGTATATTTTACTTCAAGAGATGATGCACTGAAAGATGCTATTTTTAGGAATCTTAAAAACAGTATTCTTTGGGGCTGGGGATGTGGCTCAAGCGGTAGCACGCTTGCCTGGCATGCATGCGGCCCGGGTTCGATCCTCAGCACCACATACAAAAAAAAAACCAAAGATGTTGTGTCCGCCGATAACTAAAAAATAAAAAAATATTAAAAATTCTCTCTCTCTCTCTCTCTCTCTCTCTCTCTCTCTCTCTCTCTCTCTCTCTCTCCCCTCTCTCACTCTCTCTTTAAAAAAAAACCAGTATTCTTTGTGTTTCCTAACTCTTGGTTAATGTCCTTACTGCCAGATTTGTGGGGACCTGGGATGACAATTACGGCCTACATTTGCATGGTGTTTTACTGTTTAGAGTGCTTGCACATATGTTACTTCATTTAACTGTTGTTAAAACTTTATGAGGTACATGGAGTCATTTTACAGATGAGGAAACTCAATTGCAGGGATAGCATCATGTCCATGCTAATGTTCTTGTCAAGTGGCAGGTCGGGGTAATGAATCCAGGAATTCTCATAAATCCATGGCTGGCCTTCGTATGCTGCGGCACAGCCATTTATGAAGTCTTCTTTGACTATAGACCTTGCTGAAGAAAGCAGTAAATAATGAAATCTCTAGGTGGGCCACGAAGAAAGGATATGGATTAAGTTAGTTGAAAGCTGCTTCCCGTATCTTGGCATCTTTTATTATCTGTACTTCCAAAGAATATGTAGATGTATAGAAAAGATGGGTTCTAATGGAAGTTGTAAAAAAGAAACATAATGTGGTATTATCAAGTACTCAGTTGACAGGAGTAGGCAATGATCCAATTCCTCCACTAGTAATTCTGATGACTTACATTCCTTCAATCTTTTGACCCTCCATTTACTTATCTTTAAAGTGGGACTGATAAAGCTTCTTCAAGTAAGAGCAAAAGTGACCTTGCCTGGAAACCTTAAAACAAAGTCAAATCATGCCTCGCTGTGTTGTTAACTTTTGATTATTTCATGCTTGCCATCTCTCAATGAAATGGAAAATGGAAAAATAAAAATCTGTGTAAGAGTATTTAGCATTTGCCCTTTTTAAAAAGTCAGGGAATGCACTTTTTAATTAGTCTTTCAATCCAACTAGTTGCAGAGGGCAAGATTTTCATTCTATCTTCCTCATCTTTTCGCCCCACCTGAGGAGCAATAAATCCTTTTAATCTGCATGACATTTTTATATGGTCTTAACAAGTTAAATATATCTAGTTTTCCTATGAGCTGTGCAATTTCCCAGCTTCTGCTCTGATTTGTTGAAACCATTTCTCTCTCCTCTCTACAGGATTTTTATCCTTTTACTTTTTAGTGTAGTAAAATGGCATAACAGGGCTGGGAGGTAGCTTAGGGGCAGAGCACCCGCCTGGCATGTGTGAGGTCCTGGGTTCAATCACTAGTAAACATAAATAAATAAACAAATTGCATAACATAAAATTACAGTTTATAAGTCTATGGTTCAGTAGTGTTAAGTATATTCATAGTATTTCACCACTGATGTCCAGAATGTTATCATCTTTGGAAACTGAAACTCTATGCTTAATGAACAATTTTCCACTCTCTCCTTCTGCCCAGATCCTGGAAACTATCATTCTGCTTTCTGTTTCTGTAGACTTGACGATTCAAAATACTTCATACAATTTGAATTCTACAAGCATTTATCTAGGCTGTTTCACTTTGCCTAATATCCTCAAAGTCCATCCATGCTGGAACATGTGTCAGAAGTTCTTACTTTTGAAGGCTGCACGTATATGCCATGCTTTCTTCATTCATTCATCTGTGACAAATACTTCTACTTTTTTGCTATTTTGAGAGTGATGCTTATGAACATGGGTGTGCACATATCTCTTCAAAAATCCTTCTTTCAGTTCTTTTAGATACATTCCCAGAGATGGAATTGCTGAGTCAGAAACTATTTATTTATTTGTATTAGGAAACACCATGCTGATTTGCATAAGGACCACACCATTTCTTATTCTCACTGATATAGCCCAAGTGTTGCTTGCTCTAAGCATTGTCACCAATACTTTTTATTTTCTGGGCTTTCTTATTGGTTCATTTGTTTTTGATGACTAGCCTAATCGTTATGCAATGATCTCTCATAGTGGTTTTGATTTGCATTTCCATAAGGACCAGGGATACTGAGCATCTTTTCATGTGCTTTCAAGGTCTTTGTTTACTATCCTGGGAGAAAAATCTACTTGAGTCCTTTTTCCATTTAAAGAAAATCAGGACACTTTATAGATTTGTGTGTCACTGTTGCACAGGGACCATGCTAATCTCTATTTCCACGTTTAGTATGTGCTTCCAAAGGCATCACCCAAATTGTTGATTCTTAATTGGAATTTTCATTTTTACATTGACACCTCTTCCTCTTTTCAACATTTTCCCCCTCTCCCTCACTAGCTACCTACAACCAACAGTCCTACCATAAAAATGAAGAAGTAAATTGGCATATATTCATAAAACTTATTTCTTGCTCATATTCAAGTCATCAGCCCTCACCATTGCTTGTCATGGCTAATCATTGTCTTTGATTCTGTTCTGTTTTATACTTGTTCATGTCACCAGGTCTGAGCGATTTTAAGATCGGGTTTACCTTCAGTACCCCGACACAGGCGGAAGAGACTGAGGATTAATATTTCTACCTTGCATCTAAAGGGGATATAAATCTTGTTCTTTTTTTCCATTTTAATCATAAGTTCTTAATTTTCTCAGCATTAATGTAAAAATCATTTATGCTTGCACAGCAACAAACATAAATCATTAGCACACAGAAGAATAGTAAGCAACCTTTAATCAATACCACTTCCTTCTATGAGACACTGTAGAAATGAAAGAACACAGTTTATCATTGATCAGATGTCTTGCAAATATTTAGCCTGGGCCTCATCTCTCTGCATCACTTACTTTGCTCCAACCACACAGGTTTGCACAAGTTAGGGTCCTTTCCTCCTCAAGAACTTGTTCCTTTACATCACTCAGGTCTTAGGTCAATACTATTTCTCCAGAAAGACCTTTCCTGTACCTAACCCAAGGGTGCTGCTTCCTGACAGTCCCTTTCAATCATCTCATCTGCTTAATTTTGTTCACAGCATGAATGGATTTCTGAAATTATCTCATTATTTATTTGTATACTTGTTTATTGTCAGCTGCTTCTCCTCCGCTTTGACTGTGTGCCCCATGTCTGCAGAGGCTGGATGCCTTTTGTCTACCTCTACATCATCAGTGCCTGGAGCAGTGTCTGGGCATAGATTGTTGACTGGTGGTGCAGGCCTTGTGCTCTCCACTTTGGTGTCAAGATACTCTTGGATGTTGATTTAGTGGTGCGTGTCCACTTAAAAATCATGCTAGTAATTATAAAAAGCCAAAGATAAAATTGTATGTAATTTAAAAATATAAACAAAATGAATGTAACATTTCAGAAGGTATTCCAGATTTTCTTCAGGGCATCATGGCTCCTGTTTACTCCAAAGCTTCAATAAGAGAAGAAATTTTTACATATTACAGTGATGTGACCACATCAATGTTTATAGCAGCAGCTCAATTCATAATGGCTTTTATGGAACCAACCTAGGTGTCCTTCAACAGATGAATGGATAAAAAAAAAATGTGGTGTATGTGTGTGTGTGTGTGTGTGTGTGTGTGTGTGTAAACAATGGAATATTACTCAGATTTAAAGAAAAATGAAATTATAGTATTCCCAGGCAAATGGTTGGAGCTGGAGAATATCATGCTAAGTGAAATAAACCAATTCCAAAAAAAAAAAAAAAAGGACAAATGTTTTCTCTGATATGCATATGCTAATTCACAATGATCAGGGAGGCTAGGAAAGAATAGAGTTACTTTATATTAGGTAGGGAGGAGTGAAGGGAGGGGAGGTGGTATGGGAGAGGGAAGGAAGTAGAATGAATCAGACATTATTAGCCTATATACATATGTAACTATAGGACAAGTGGGATTCTACATCACAGATAGCCAGAAGAATGAGAAATTATGCTCTATTTTATATGATGTATCAAAGTGAATTCTACTGTCATTTATAAAGAATTAAAATGAATTTAAAAATGGGAAGAAATATTGGCATTGAAGATAAAGTGTATTGATTGAACGACATGTTGGATAGCATCTTTAGTGTATAGTCAGTCTCACACTTGACTGTGTATCAGAATCACTGGTGATTGTTGATCTGCACCCCCAGAACACTGACCCTCTGAATCTGGCATGTTGGGGCACACTGAATCAACAGCATCTGCTTGAATGCAGTGACATCTAAGATATCTCTTAAGAAGCGAAGCTGCAATCTGTTGGGTAAAAGGAACAATGTTCCAAGGGACTCTTTTCCATTGATTTCCTAGGCATTACGGAAATTACTATTGAGGTGTGTGTCCTCTTTGGGACCAACACACTTTCTGTAGCTTACTTTCTACTAAGGTTCTATTATAAGACTTGCTAAAAATAATAACAGAAAGTTTAAAAGAGGCTAATGTTCTTTGACAACTTAATTTCCTCAAAACCTCATTAGGTTTCTGAATTATTTACTTCCAATCATTTTAATGCATGAGTAATCACACCTACAATTCTTATTGAAACAGTACTTGAATAGTCTTTATTTTCTTGCTCCCTGTCTCTTGTACACAGTGGGATTTAATAGTAGCCATCGTGAAGAGGGGAGCCCTGAATAGGGCCCCTTCTAAAACCGATCACTCTATCAAAATAAGAAATCTCACCCTGTCTTTGCCAATAAAACAGTACTTAAAATCCATTTCTTGTTGCTTAGGGCCTAGAAGCTGTCATTTTTTTTTCAATCCTGCAAGACTTAAATATCTGTTCTCCCTTTATTCTTCCATGTCTAGTTCTAAACTGTCTTTCTCTTTTGTTTCTCACATGTTGTCAAACAGATCCAGTGTCCACCAATATGTAGTACAATAATCTCTTTCAACCTCTTTTCCCAGTTCTGTAACCATCTAATTTGTCTTCCAAATTACTGCAGGCAAGAGATTTATCAAGTATTTTAAGTTTAGCAAATAGTTTGCATTTGAATGACATAGATCAGGAGTGACTTGGCTTGGGTTGTCATCCTCTACTTAATCGCTGGGCCAATGCTGCATATTGGAAAAAAAAATCTGCAATGACACTATAGTTTTGGCATCAACTTATTTATTAATATTTATATATAAATATAATTAACCAATGTTATTCATAGATATTTATATAACCATAATATTTAGTATTTATAAATAATATTAATTGTTTTACTAATAATTATTTCATATTTATGTATTATCTAAGAATAATTTTATATTTATGTATTAATAAGGATAAGTCATGCTGGCTGCTGATATAAAAAGTATAAAATCTCAGTAGCTATAAACTTTTAAAAGTCAGCATGTGTGTGTTTGCTTACCAGAATCAAACAGCCAGCAACAGTGAAGTTTGGGGTTGTGCTTTAGAAAGGGAGTCTGGGACCAGGCCCCTACCATGCTGTGGTTATATAATACTCATTACGTGGCCTCAATAGCACCTTTGTATAATTTAGCTGGAAGATGAGAGAGAAAGAAGGAGGATATTCTTGATTGCCCATATTCTTGATTGTCCAAAAGTCGTACATGCTTGTATAGTTAGACTGGTTGGAAGGAGACACAGTGGAACTTTGTGTATCAGTACAATCTGGGGAACAGAAAGCACACGAGTTGATTTAACAGAAAAAGTGATATAGAGACTTGTTTAAGTGAGAGCTAAAGGACTAGCAGCACATGAAGAAAACCCTGAGATGAGAGAGAAAGGATGAGAGAAATAAGTTACCTCTGGCTTGGGCTGGTGTCTCTGAGAAAGATGTTGAAGACTGAAAGAAGGTGGAAACCCGATGTAACCATGGCCGGGTCAAATTACTGTTGCCAGATTAAAGAGCAATCTGCTCATTTGGTGTTCTCATAGTCATGAACCAGCCAAAGAGTTCATCTCTGTCTCCATTGATTGCCCCTATGGGTGCAAAGTAGCAGGAAGCCAACTCAAGAGGTGAAACATTTATAGAATCCTACCTCCAACATCACTAAGATGACTCCTGATGGAATTTTGATTGAAGTGGCAATAGTATCAAAAGTGATACAGTGTTTTCTGATCTTTACTTATACAGATGGCCCCACATCTTGCCCAAGTCCTGATGATTGGGAACTAATACAAACAAAAAATTGTTTTTATAAAGAATTTGATAACTTACAAACCAATGATGTTGCAAACAAAGTTCCTTGGCTCCAAATCCCTACTTGATACACGATTAAGAATGTAGTTACGTGAGAAGGAGGACATTTCCTATCTATAAACACCAGGGATGGACTTCATACTGGGGACACTGACTCTGCAGGTTGATTTCCCCAGTTTAGTTTTGAAAACCATTAGTTTTGAAAACCAAGTACACGTAATTCATCACCATCGTCTCATTTGAAGCAGAGGCTTGAATTCTGCTCATCTCGGGAGCTGGTTTTGTCTAAATTTAATTTTCTACCTCTGGTTTTTAGTTCACCTGAATAACCTAGTTGTTGAAAAAGTTGCATATCTAAAATAATTGTGTTTATGAAAAAGGAGGTTAGTTCTATTTAAGAAGTATTTCAATTATTTATTCTACTTCCAAATAACATTTATAATAAGTCACATGATTTTATGGGTCAGGAATTGGGGAGGGTTCATATTAATAATCCTTTGTTCCATGTTGACTAGAGTCTCTGGAAATTGTTTAACTGGCAATGGGTTTGACTGGAGGACACAAAATGGCTTCAGTCCCGTGGATTGTGGCCTTCAAGGCAGGTCATCCCCTATTACGTCCCTAAATTCTTAGAGACTTTCCATTTTATCTCTGCAGCAGGGCAATGGTGTATCTCAGGTACATGAAAAAACAAGACAGAAGCTCTCAGTCCTTTTAAAGGCTAAATTCAGAATAGACATAAGGTCACTTCTGCAATCGTTGATGGAAAGGAAATATTTTTCATGCTGCATACACCTTCCATTGGAGATAATTTTGTAAAGAGACATTTTGCCTCAGACTTTAGCACAGAGGAACAGTTAACCAGACTTCTCCCATGTGTTGATGAAAGGACCCATGGGGGCTTTCTTAAGCCAGTAGACATTCTTCACAGACAGGAACCAAACAGAAATGGGGATCAGAGTGTGACATTCTCCATTTCTGATCATTTCATTTTGAACCCTAGGATAAAATAGGAAACACTACCCACCAGTGTGCTCAATTTCTCAAACAGTGGCCCAAAATGAAATCTTAATTTCTAAATGGCGAAATTGAGTCCAGCCATACGTGGAACTTCCCTGGATACAATCCAGGCGACAGGCTGTCCAGTCTAGCCATGTTTAGATTTATTGCTTTACCCTCAACTGTGCAGAGACTCTGGACTTTGAAATAACCATATACTCTTGATTTAATCTCAAGTCCTTTACCTTTGCATCTGAAGTATATCTACCTCCCACTCTTTAACTTGCAACACCCCTAGCTTGTTTCTTGTCTCAGCTCACTAAACCTTCCTGATATATCCCCATCCTTCTTTTAAGAAGCTTATTATTATCATTATTATTACTTTGCTTTACCAAGAGGTGGGGAAGAAGTCTTCATTATGCAAAATGTGATATATAAATCTATGTGGAGTGCTTCTAAAAGTAGAATGTCTGCCAAGTTCTCTAGCAGTGTTACCAGTGTATAATTAAGTACTCATTTAAACTATAGTTTATGTTTGTGTGAAGGGAGTGTGCAGAACTCAGAAATAGAAGTTGTTGTGGGGTTTTTTTTTCCTGTATTTTTAAATTATATGTTAGATTCTGGTTTTGACAACTATGACTTTTAAAGCAACAAAACCGGATTTTCAGTTCTAGTAACATGGTGGCCTAGATGACCAGAGACAACATCTTGATACAGGATACATAAAAATCTCTGGTTAAAACGCAAGATCTAGTGTGAAATAAGATAATCTTCAATGGGTAGAGATGGAAATGCAGCCCAAATTAGATAAAGAACATATGGTTGTTTTAAAGTCCCAGATTCTCTGCCTCGTTGAGGGAAAAGCACCAAATCTAAATATATGGCAAATTTAGAATCGTACTGAGAACTGATTGTGGCATAGTTCCTGGAGTGTCTAACTTTCTCTGATGGCCTCCTGGTGAAATTTTAATCTGTGCTTTTATGGTAGACTGGAGATAAGCTTCATGCAATCACATGGATTTGATACAAGACCCCAATGTTAAGTCTGCATTTATGAAGGCCAACACCTGCAGTTAACTGAAGGAAAAATAACACAGAGGGACATTGACAAGAGCCATCTTTGACTTTGGACAGAGGGGAAAGTAAGGGAAAAAAAAAAGTGTGTGTGTGTGTGTGTGTGTTTCCCCTGTGTGCATGTTTGTAGTTGCACATATACACACATACACACATGCACGCATACGCAATCATATACAAAACTACTTTGAGAATTACCAAACAAAAGCCTGATCTTATAAAAGTTAAGATCAAATTTAAACACCTATTCAATGAAAGCCTTCTCAAAGAAAAAGTTTAGTTAAAGGGATAAACTAAAAATACTCTCAGGAAAAATATAACTTAACCCTAAGATGAAAAGATTTACATAAGAGTGATATCAGAAAAGTAACAACAAAAGAACAAATAAAAATATCAAATATATAAAGAAACAACCCACTCTGAAATGAGATTATGGTAAAAAAAAGATGGTGAAATCAGATATATAAACATAGCAGATACTGAATTTATTAGGTATTGAATATTCCATTTGAACATATTAATATGACCATTTAAAGATTACATACTATTAAATGTATAAAGAAGGAATGAGTGGCTTTGAAATTAACAAATACATTTATAGAGGATGAGAATCTTCCAAAATTACATGACATCATTTTAAGTCCTAATTTTGATATACATAACAGAACTATATAACATATAATTGAACAATTATCATTTTTTTAAGTTAACATACATAACAACATAACACTGTATCTACAAATGGAATAATACTAATGTCACATTTGATGCATGCATACATTACATAATGCTTAAATCAGGTTAAGCATATTTATCTCCCCAAATATTTTTCATTTCCTTCTGGTGAAAGCTTTCGAAATCCTTTCTTTGACCTTATTGAAATGTACCATGCATTGTTGTCATCTATAATCATCCTATTGTACAATAGGACACCAGAACTTCTTGCTTTTGTGACTTAATATCCGTTAGTCAAACTTTTCTCATCCTTCTGTCCCCCTAATTCCCCAGCCTCTCTCATTCAATGATCACCTTCCATGAGATCAATTTTTTATAGATTCCACATATCAGTGAGATCATGCAGTATTTGCTTTTCTGTGTCTGAGTTTATTTCACTTAATGTGCTCCAATTCCATCCATGTTGCCTCAGTGGACAGGATTTCATCCTTTTTTTATGGCTCAACAGAATTCCATTGTGTATGCATACCACATTTTCCCCATCCATTTATCAGTTGATGACACTTAGGTGGGTTATGTTCCTTGGCTATTGTAAATAGTGCTGCAAAAAAAATGGATGTGCAGATGCCCCAGAGAAGATATTTTTAAAGTTGGAGATTTGTACTTTCCCTCAGAAGGGTTTCTTTATTCTACGGAATTATTATTTCCAATTCACATTGCATTTATAGTTCTATAATGCCTTTAAATGATTAATTTTGCAATTTCCTTAGGTATCTTTCCTAGTTATAGTAATAGTGTTGTCCTGCCATGAGCTTCTATATCTGACCTGGATTTCTTGTAATTCCCTGGAGACCAATGATGTTCAACACATTTCCATAAATTTATTGACCATTCATATATTTATTGACCATTCCTTTATTTTCTTTGTCCAGCTCTTCAGATATATTCATATATATATTTTCTTATTAACTTATTGACTTTTAAATATATATTGAATATTATTCCTTGGGTATTTCTGTATATTACAAATATCTTCTCCAGACTGAAATCTTGAATTTTTGTGTTCTATACTGTAAAACAGAAGTTTCTAATTATATTTACATTTATTTCACAAACTTTTCTCCATAGCTGGTGACATTTGCCTCTAGTTTAATATGGTTTCTTCTGTCCCTTGATAATGAGTATATTTGTCAATGTTAACTATTTGAAGATGTATTGTTTTATATTTCACATTCAGATGAAAATTTTTTATCAGAAATTATTTTTGTATGGACCAATGACATATGATCCATGATAATGTGTGCTGCATTATTTTTCTACATACATCTCTACCGATCCAATGCAATTTGGTGATGACTGTCTTTTCCTCCTGTTCCACTTGTCAACTGTATGATAAACCAAAAGTTGACACAGGTATGTATCTATTGCCAAACTTTATCATGTCTCGTTTTCCAGTTTATCCCTTCTTCTTCAGATATCACCCTGTATTAATTACTATAAAGTTATTCTTTTAATGTATAGTATATGTCTTCCAACTAGTTTCCTCTGTTAAAATTCAATACTTCAATATCTTTCCCAGTCCAGTGCATTTCTCTTTGTGAATGTGTTGTGGTATTATTCAGTTACAGTAAAAGTGTCAGTAAGTGTACAACTCTTTAATTTTACACATACATAAGCTTGTCAATAAGCTTGTCCATTCATACTGAAAGAAAACTGCTGAGATTTTGATGGGGTTTTGTGTTAGATTGATTAGTTTGCTAGACCTACTTAGTGATCACCATAAATCTACCCTATGCGATATATTTTGCAGTTCTTTTTCTCACGAAATATAATTTGTTTCTATTCCCTTGGGTTTGAATTAAATTTGTAACTTGCATGGTCAATAGGATGTAACAGAGGTAATGATGTGGCTGTCACCTAAGTGATCCTGTTTCAGGCCAAGTCTAGACCCCAGAATGGCTTTCAGACTTCATATTTCATTCATACTTCATACTCTGTCCCCTGACCACTTTTTTCCATGAGAGCATTGTCAGACTGTTTTATGGGAGGGATACTGTAGCAGAACCAAGCCAGTCCAACCCATAGTCAGCCAACTCCCAAAAGCACAGCTGCCTGACTGCACAAGTTTGATGGAGACAAGCTCAGATGAACAGGCAACTAACATATAGGAAAATGTATAGCAATTAATACAGTGTGATGTTTGATGAAGAAGGGATAAAATGTAAAATGAGACATGCTAAACTTTGGTAAAATATGCAAACAGGTATGAACAGTGGGTAAACTCTAGCTCAACCCATAGAATGATGAGTTGTTATACAGGCTAGTATATCTTATGTTACTATATTGTGGGGGTAATTTTTTTCATGACCTAAGTTTTGCAATATATTACCTAGATGGGTTTGCGCTATAAGTGAATTTGAGGATAACTGGCATTTTCAACATATTGAATCCTCTGGATTATAAGCATAGATTATTATATTTAACATTAATTTAAACCTGTAACTTATTTCATTATAAATGTGTGTGTAGGAGTTTTATGTATATTTTTTAAATATACTTCTAGGCACATGAGTATTTTTATACTATATTGAATGTATATTTTATACATATTTCAATATAATATAATTGGTAATTATGTATTATCATTGATTATCATAAAATTGTCAAATGTAGTTGTTTGTTATGACAATGTATCTATAGAGATGTTTTTACCTTCCAGGTTAAAAAAAAGAATCTTTACTGTTAATGATGATCTTCCTTTGTTTTCAATTTGCTTATCTTTTAATTAGTCTTCTTGCTTCAATATTATGACATAGGTCTCTAGTCTAGTAATGAACAGATCATTAGAAGAAATATTTTCTAAAATGTTCATATATTCTCATTATCAGTTTAAGGTATGTATTTTTTAATTTCTAGATTACTGAGAATAATTTTAATCCTAAATTGCTGATAAATTGTCTCAAATGCTCATTTTACTTTATATCTATTCATGAGAGAAGTTGGTCCATGTTTCCCTTCTTTCCTGTAGCCTTCCAGGGTTTGAGTATCAGTTTTACTGTCAACATAGAATCTCCTTAGAAACTTCATAAAACTGCTTGGTAGAATTGATCACTGAAAGCATCCAGGCATAGAGTTGTCTGTGTTGGGATGACTGAGTTGTAGAATCATTAAATAATTGTAGAAAAAGCTTAGGCTTTATTTCTTCTTGCATCAGTTTTTAATATCTATCATTTTAATGTGAAGTTTCAAACATATTTCCATGTTTTGCAATATATATGTGTGTGTGTATGTGTGTGTGTGTGTGTGTATACATATATATATCTTTTTTAATGTCATTATAAACTATAATTTTGCTTCAATTCTTCTCTGGTATCAGCTACTTTAAAAACATTTATTTCTTCAAGAGTTCATGATTTTTAGTAGTCTTTTAAAGCACAGTCATTGGCTTTAAAGGTATTTTACAGTGAGGACATATATAGGATATTATATAAATATTTAAAGTAGTTTAATTTGGATTGTTATTCTATATTTAGCTACTTCAGATGATTGAGTTTTTACTTTCCTCCTCTAACACACACATCTAAGGCTAAGAACATCTTTAGCTAGTTTTCAAAATTTTTTATATACAATATTTTCCCTTGCTAAATTTAACGTTCAGAATATTATTTAAATTTCATTTTAGTTAAATTTAAACCATAAATTATTCAGAAATTAGTAATTAATTTTCAGTTATTTATGAATGCTTATATTTTTTCTATTTCTTATGAATTTCTAACAATTTCATTTTTGTAGGGAAATATTTCAGCATTCTTTATTGTTTTTTTTTCTTTTTTGTGGTACCGAGGATCATACTCAGGACCTTAACATGGTAAGTGTCTATTACTGAGCCACATCCCCAGCCCATTTTAAAATTTCATTTGGAGTCAGGGTCTCACTAAGTCGCCTTGGCTGGCTTTGAACCTGGGATCCTCCTGCCTCAGCCTCCTGAGAAATTGGATTACAAGTGTGTGCCACTTTGCCCAGCTCTGTGTTATTTCAATTATGTGACATTTGTTGAAACTTGCTTTATGGCCCAGTACATTGTTAATTTTTAAATCTTATATACACTTTAAAAAAAATAAATTCTGCTGTCTTATGATAATTTGTATGATAATTATATTTAGTAACATGGCTTAAATCTAGTATATGACCTTTATTTCCCTTTTATTTGAGCAGTTCCCAAGAGATGTGTTTCAAAATCATATACTGTGTCTCCACTCATTATGATAAAAAGGATAAATGACAAAGGACTACAGTAAACCTTTGGAGTGATAGATGTGTATGGGGACAAGTGCATGAAGTACTGCATACATGGCATATGTTAAGGGTGTCTGAGTGGCAGCCCACTCCCATCGTGCTAGGCACGTGAACAGCAGGCCACTTATCCCATAGGTACAGCTCTGGGCATGAGGCCATGTGTTGCAGCCCCTGTGCTTGCTCCACGGCCCATTCCTCAATTGGTCACTGCAAGGACAGTTGGCCAGAAATTGTATTGGTGGCTGCCTGTAATCTGCTTAGCTACTGCCTGAGTATATATACATGGTAACTGCGCAATAAAATCAGACCTGCTTCCTCTTGGTCTCCGGAGGTCTTGAACAGTGACTCCGCAGCCACACTCTCCTCTACCCTGTTCCATGGACCTTCTGGCTGGACGAGAGAGAGCCCACACAGATGTGCTCATCATTATGATTGTAGTGATGATGGTCTCACAGGTTTGCACATATGTTCCATCTCATCAAATGGTATGCCGTAAAAATGCCAAGTATTTAATCTGTAAACTCTATCTCCATAAATGTTTAAAAATGAGCCAATGCATTGCACAACATAAAGAAGAAAAAGCATGGGACCATCTCAATAGACACAGGAAAACCTATGATAGATTTTTGACATTCACTCATAAAAGTAGGTATCAGTGTATCAGAACTAGATAGAATAATTTTTATTGATGAATAAATAAATAACCAGGTAGAGAATCAGATAAATGTTTTTCTAAGAATACTCCCAATCTCTAACAAACTTTCATAACTGCAGTTCTTGGGAGGACTATTCTTTAACACCCTTAACCATCAGCTATGAATGAAGATGGACATATCCCCTAGGCCTGGGGACTGGTGCCAGTTATACCCCATTCTTACAGGAACTTCAAAAAATCATTGCTCTAGTCATTCTCTGTTCTGAAGCTTAGGGAAAGAACTGGTTTAATAAGGCCAAGACAGGTCATTTTCAAGATTCTGTTTGCAAATATGTGCAGATTTCCAAGTACCATGAGACAGAATTGTTACTTAGTGAATCTTCTTGAAAAGCTGACTTTCGGGAGAACTTTGGCAGATAGAATGCAGTGTGCTGATACTTAAAAAGTAAATAAAACAGTCATTGACCACTTTGTTAAAAAAAAATGTCTACTATAGGAATGGGATTGAGGCTCAGTGGTAGAGCGCTTGCCTAGCATGTGTGAGGCACTGGTTTTGATTCTCAGCACCACATATAAATAAATAAAATAAAGGTCCATTAAAAACTAAAAAAAATAAAAAATGACTACTATAAACTGAGTGTCGGTCTGCAAGGATATGTGTGATTCTTTTAAATGGTGACTGTGTTTTACTCTGAGTCTCCTCCACCTGCTCAAAGGCCTTGGGGATTATAGCATTGTCCTCTAAGTTTTGTCAGCAAGAGAGAAACTTTAGAAGTTACCGCTCAAATGCAGCAATCATTACTTGGTATTTTTCAATTTAATTTTAGTATAAATTGACTTATCTGGGTGCAAGTAGCATTAAAGCTAATAACCCTAAAAAGGATTAAGATTAGAAAGTAATGCTGTCACTGACAAAGCTCATTAACAGCCTTTATCACTACAAGCTGATGAACTACATGGAGGATAATTGGCCTAATTATAATACATTTGTTTCTTTAGCCAGGTATTCTTTGCTTCACTCTCTACTGATTACTTATGGGTCTCCGTTTGGCCAATTAAATTTCTCTTTCTATTTCATCCATTTCTAAAATTGATAGTGTGCAGCCCAGATGTCCCTTGCTGTCAGTGTGACTGTTCCCTGGATAGTTTAGAGCTGTATTAAAGAAGACAAGATTTAGAGAAACAAAAACAGACAGCTTTATCTTAAGAGTACAGAAAATAAGACAAGTTATAGAGTAAATAATTTGGGGGGCATCCTACCTATTTCTTTTAAGTGGAGTTGTTAAAATATTTGAAACCTAACTTTACATACACCCCTGGTATGTCCCAGGAGATTCATTTCCTATTGTACTTTTTTTTCATTTCATGGCAAGTAACAAGTCACCCAAGTAAAAATGGCTTAACAACATAAAATGTTATATTAATTTATATTTTATATAGAAGATGTCTTGGAATTAGCGATTTCTACATTTGAAACAGTAGTGATGAAAGTCTCTAAGAAGGCCTTTGTTTGACTTCTTCCTATCCACACTCATTGTCATGAAATGACTTCCATAGCTCCAGACATCGAGGCTGCATTCAGGAACAGGACAAGAAACAGTATAATGAAAACAAATTACCACATGATTTTTGCTTCTTTTATTACTAGAAAAGAAAAAATAGTTCCAGAAGTCTTTCTCTTATATTAGCCTAAAATTGATATATATTCACGCATAGGTAAGAGGGAGATGGATAGAATTCCTAGCTTTCCCATCATTTATACCAAAAACAAAGACACTTGGTAACAACTTTTCAGTATCCCGCTGCTATGATTTGAAAGTATTTGACCCTCCAAAATTCATAGGTTGAAACATAAACAATAAGTGAGGGCACGACAAATTGAGATCTTTAGGAGATGATTAAGTAATGAAGGCAGAGCCCTTATGAATAAGATAGTACCCTTATAAAAAAATCTGGAGGGATCTAAATAGGCTTTTGCATCCCTCATTGTGTCTGCATTCTTCCACATGTGATAAAACGGCATTCATCTTTGGAGGACACAGGAACAAGATGCTACCTAGGAAGCAGAGACCAAATTCTCATGAGACCCTAAACCTGCTGATGTCTTGATCTTGGACTGCCCAGCCCTCCAACCTATGAGAAAATAAATGTCTAATGTTTATGAATTACATAGTCTGAGGATATTTTGTTATAGCAGCCAACTGAGACACCAACTGAAAGTATATTTCACAGAAAGACAGACCCTTTTCTAGTAATTGGAAGGCCCCATGGAAAAATGTGTTTCTATTCATCCTGAATGTCATGGAGGGACAAATTTAATTCTAGTACTTGGAGATATATCAGTTTTTCCAGCTGAGTTCTTATTGAACATTGGGGTCCACCATAATGAGAGTGATCAGGCCATTCATTGTCCACAATAGACATGTTTAAAAGTGAAAAGGGAGACTACTAATAATTACGCATGTACAAGTGAAAGCTCAGTAATATCCTACATAGATTAGTACATGTGGTTACCTTATCTTTAATAACCCTGTTTCCATCTCAGAGCCAGAATATCACTGGTTCCTCACTGTTGGTTTCAAAAAGAGTTTGATAACAATTGAGACCTTTGGAGGACAGAAGCAACTGATATCAAGTGGCGCTAAAAACCAAACAAGATTCCTATGAACAACCTTGGCATAACCCATCTCCACTCTTCACAGCTATTGCCAACATCCAGGATAGGTGGACGAAGGGGCAGGATTCCAGATCTAATAATCATAGATGCTCCTTGGGCTGCCCTGTAACAGAGTTCTCACTCTGATTATAAGGATTTTTCATGCTCTGACTGAGAAATACTGCAGCAATTCAATAAAACCAAAAAATACAACTAATATTGATCAAAGTGATCACCTACTTTCCAGACCTATTTATCAATTAAGCAATTAATCTATCTACTATCCATGCATATAAAATTGTACAAAAAAATGAAGAAACAAGAAAGACCAAAAAGAAAAATGTTAAATATCAGGGGTTTCACCCATATTTTAATACAAGTTTGTCATAGGCACATTTCTGTTTCAGTGAATGTAAATATAAATCAGCTTTATTAATGAGTGCATGTTAGTGCATTAAATAGATTGTAGTAGAGACGTGAATTTAGCTACTGGTCACATATTCTCTACCCTTCTCCCCCCCCCCACTCAAAGCCAATAACTTGATATGAAGAGCTGTTATTACTCCCTCCCCTTTGGAATAAAAAGTTTGAAAATAGAAGTTGTGATTTTGTGCCTTAAAAGTTTTTCAGAACTAAAGGAGTCTCTTAGCTTTTACTTCTTCACTGAAAGATATATTCATCTCCAATATCAAGTACATATTCCAGGACAGAGAAAAGAAGAAACAAAAGAGATAACAAAAGGGACAGAGTCTGTACCCTTTCCATCCCACTTAAAGAGTATTCATAAAAGTTTCACCAAAAAGTGAATACTTAAATTTAAGTCTCAAAAAAATGTACTGTGCTGTCATTTGGAAACAAATAAAGCTGGTCATGCCGATACATTCAAGAAAACTGGTTTCTTTTAATAAGGAAGAAGGGATGTTGATTGGCAGCTAGAAGTCCTTGCCAGGTGACATATAATAATGTACCTAATAATTTACTCATAAAAATGTAGCCACTCTTCCAATTTTAACTATTATTATAATTATCATGTCACTTCTGTGCTGGAAATGATGATAAAAGTGATGCAGGATTATAAACATAAGTGCTCCTTCTCTCACTAAATAAAAATACAAACTATGGTCAATGAGGTTCTCCATATCTTGCCAAACAATGGTGTGGAAAAATTGTGATTTTTCTGGTTACATAGGATTGATTACTGTCTAATTTACTCTTAAGTTCTCTTTACTATAAGTTTTATAATTAACTGAGTGTTTATTGAAGGCTTAGTATATGCCAGGGACTGTCTGGTGCTCAAAACATGATAAACATGACAGTATTGGTATGGACTATGATATCCTGGGTGCACTACATCTGATGAGGCTAACATGGAGGACATTTGAAAGAGTCATGATTCATGCAAAGATGTAAAGAATTAATATTATTACCTGTATTTTCTTATTATGTGTTCATTTGTTTATTGTCACCTAGGTTGATTCCATGTCTTTGCTGTTGTGAATAGTGCCACAACAAACATGCGAGTAGAAATATCTCTTTGATACACTCATTTTTGTTTCCTTTGAATCTATATCCAGAAGTGAGACAGCTGGATTGTGTATGGTGGATTTACTTTTAATGTTTGAGGAACTTCCATACTGTGTTCCATACATGATAGGGTGTTCTTCAGCCATAAAGAAAAATAAAATCTTGTCATTGGCAGCAAAATGGAAGACAGTAAGTGAAGTAAGCTAAGAATAGAAAGACAAATACCACATGTTCTTGCTCATATATGGAAGCTAAGAAAAAAAAAAAAAAGCGGATCTGAATGTAGAATCCTGATTACTAGAGGCTGGGGTAGGATGACAAGTAGCAAAGCCAGGAATGGGGACTAAATGATGTCCCCCAGCACCAGGGCAGGACCATAGTCCAAGATAAACGGTCACATACTTTGTAAAGACCTAAAAGGAGGAACTCAAAAGTTCCAAATACAGAGACATACGGATAGATATATGCTGATCACTCTGATTTGATCAGGGTGAGCTGTATGTGTATTGAAATGTCACACTGTGCCACACTAATATGTACAATTATTACATCTTTATAAAGTTTTTGAAAGACACATTTTTTTTGGAAAAAAATATTTAGAATAAGCTAGATATCCAGAGTCCTAAAGATGTAACTAGTGTTTATAGACTTCTAGCTGTAAATAACTATAAATTCGGTAAAATACATGAAGCAAATATTTTCAGGAATAAGATATTGGTTAACTCAGGAGTTAATAATTGAGATTAAAGAAATGTATGTTAATCCCTTAACCACCAATGGGCTTTAACAGAGTGGATCTTCTGTGGGTTAACATCTGAACATATCCTAGAGGTTATGCAGTGTTGATTCTAGGGATAATTTTTTAAATAATAATAATAAATCAAAAATAGACACATGTTTGTGGAAATAAAGCCAAGACTGACAGGAATGCAAAGATTCACCACTAACTTATATTCTCAGCTAAACAACTAGAACATGGCAAAGGAAAACATGATATTCCAAACTGTGTATCAACCATAATTTTCAGCATAAAATATGGACTTCGTACATGTGAAAGAAGTAAGAAACATGGTTGATATTTGTTTAAAAAGCCAACAGAAGGTACTCCAAACTACTACAAATTATGAAAATAATTTCAACATCTTTAAAGTAACCAAAAACCTATATTTAACATTTCAAAGGACTGATGTCATATTGACTAATCATAGGGAGAATCATAGAAGATAAATTATTAAAAAAACAAATAGAAACATAGAAAATAAATTATAAAAACCAAAATAGAAATCATAAAAACAAATTGAAAAGTACCAATAATTGATACAAAAATCACTTTAATTGCCTAAAAAGAGATTATAGAGGAAAGAAGAAAGAGTCAATAAATTAGAAGACAAATAGTGAACACAGAGAGAACATTGAAAACAAATCAATGGAATGCTCCTGATCAGTGAGCAGTATGAATAATCCCATAGAAATGTATCTGTAGCCCTGGAAAGAAAAGACAACTGAAGGAAATTTTTAAAGAAATAATAGTGGCAAATTTTTCGATTTTGGTGAAAAAAATGAACTTACACAGATAATGAAAACCATACATAAATAAGCATTAAAATGCTAAATAAACAAACAAAAACAATAGCAGCATAAATTTTGAAATCTGAGAAAAAGACACATTTCAGAGAAACAAAGAACAATATGATTAATTCATGATTTCTTATCACAAATAGTAGAGGCCAGAGCACAATAGAATAAAGTTTTAAAACTCCAAAATTAGAGAGAAATATAATTGTATATGCAATGAAAATATTACCTAAAATGAGATGAAATGAAAGCATTTTCAAATGAACAAATGCTGAGAGAATTCATTGGCAGCTGATCTGCACTGCAGAAATGCTCAAGTATGGTTTTCAGGCAAAATATACTATATAAAAGTCTGTATTTGCAAAAAACAATGAAATATAATACTATGGCAAATATGTAAATAATACTAAGTATTATATATTCTTTTTATTTTTATTTCTTTATATAGCCACAAAAATGTCAAAGAAAATGTAAGTAACTTTGTATTTTGTTATAGGTAAATACATATAAATGAAAGAGTTCATTACAATAGCAGAAAGAGGAGGAGTAGGAAATTAGAAATGAATAATTTTTAAATTTTGTTTTGCCATGTTGGGAATCAAACCCAGGGCCTCATGCCTACTGGGAAAGTGATCTACTCAGAGATACATCTGCAGCCCTAGGAAGTTAGATGCACATTTTGTATAGTGCTAAGATATGCATGCATGTGCATCCTTTGAAAATTCATTTGTTGAAAAACTAATTTCCAATGTAATGGTATCAGGTGATGAGATCACTGGGAAGTGATTAAGGCATAGGGTAGAATCCTCATGAATGGAATTAGCACCCTTGTAAAAGAGGCATCAGAGAGCTGCCTCACCTTCCTACCACATGAGGAATCAGAAAGATTGTATATTTTTACAGCATGCCCAAAGACTAAAACACAAAGAATGATACAATATTAATTTGAATTAGATTGAAATGTTATGATACTTATTGTAATCCCTAGGTAAGATGCTACACACACACACACACACACACACACACACACACAAACACACATACACGCTACATGCTTACATGGGGTGGGGGAGAAAGAGAGAAAGAGAATACAATAACTAAGTATACACAGAAAATACAAGTATAAAATAAATTGTTGGATGTATTTTTAAGCCCCAAGAAGTCAGGAAATAATAAAGCAAGAAAACAGGAAACAGAATGGGAAAGTTAAAAATAATTCAGTATGGCATTTTTAATCTTCATAAGAACATCAACATTTCCATTGAATGTAAAAGAACAAGCACAACAATGGAAAGGCATAAGTTGTTAAGCTTGATTTTTATAAACAACTAAATATGGATTTTATAGGACACCCACCTCAATGGCTCACATGGTTTGAAAGTAAAAGGATATGTTTTGCAGTAAGCATTAAAACTGGTTTGGCATTGTAAATATATATCATGGTAACTTTAACCAAAATATTTTTTTAAAATTAGTATTTTCAGAGAGGAAGAAAGGGAAAGTCGAAGACACTAACAAGGCCAATTTCTCAAGAGATAATTATTCAAATGTGTACGTTCTTAACATTCACAGTATATGGCCCATATAGTGATATGTAAAAGAAAGAAATCAGGCTTATGTGCAATTGTAAGAAAATTTTAAAATCAGTAACTCAATAATTTTTTTTTTTTTTTAACAGCACTGTGCAGTTTTATTAACCATTCAAGTACAGTAGCATCTGGTAAGATTGGGTCAGAATTGGGATTGAAAAGTGAGCAGATATTCAGCATCTAACAATTTGAAAGAAGCCACGACATACTCTTCACAAACATGTTTTCACAGAGCCAATACAGTACTAGCCATTAACCCAGTACACCAAGTGCACTGAAGTAGAAAAGATGCAACAATAAAAATAGCTACATTAAAAAGACCAACACTTTAGAAAAAGATTAAAACACTTTCAGTTTCTCCCCTTTATCCCCTAAAACAACATCTTACAGTCTGGATCTACCTATACAGTCCTACATTAGCTTCTAGAATATTTGACAGGAGGGAAAAAATAAAATGACACTGGCCAGTACAGTCTTTGGATAGTTAGGAAGGGGAAGGGGAGAAAGTCAGTTCTCAGAACAAATTAGTCAGCTTCAGTTTCATCAGCAGGGTCTTTGGATTCTTTGTTCTTCTGCACTTCTTCAATGTGCTTATCCTTCTCTCGCAAATGCTCCAGTTTGGCAGCCATTTGTGCCTCTCGGTTCTCTTTGTTAGCTTCCATTTTGTGGGTCAGTTTCTCTTCCGCCATTTTACTGAAGTTGTTGTTTTCTTCTATTGCTTTCTGAAGCACTTCTTTCTCATGCTCTCGTTTCTCAGCAAGCTGCTTCAAGACCTCAGCTTCATGAGACTTGCGTCTTTCTTCTGCAGCTTCTAATTTCTTCTGAATTTCCTCCAGGGAAAGATCCTTCTTCTTTGGAGGGGAAAGGGGGAAATCTGGGACCGATTCTTTTGACCGAGGGCTGAGAATCAGCTCAAAAGCCTGGCCTGAGGCACACTTCTCCAGTTCTTTCACCTGAATATCAGAAGAAGCCATGGTGAATAGAAGACAAGAGACTGGCAGTGTATTCTACACAATCCACTGGTAAGGAAAGCCCTGCTCGGTCCGAGCCGCCTGGCCACCATAACTCAATAATTTTAACAGGCCCCCAAAAAAAAAAAAAAAAAAAATACTGTGGCATTTTTTTCTTTTGTCTAAAACTCATTCCTCATATCATTCTGGGCTGTCTGAAACGCGCTTTCTCTCTTCAGTTTTTCAGGATGCTGTTTCTCAGTAGTCTCCCTTTACAACAGACCTTAAAAGAGTCACCAATGATTAATAGTTTCCCATTTACAGTCTACATACAATGTGTTAGGATCAGACATTTTCTGTGCTTATCTGGAGACTGTCCCTCTCTCCACTGCCTGATCTCAGGTCTATGAGTCCAGTGTATTCTGCCTTCCTGACTGCTCTACCCCAGTTCCTTGATCAGAGTCTGAGAGAGCACAGATACTGCAGAAATATGTCTTGAATGGACAGATGCCGGAATAAAGGGTGATAAGTTTAGATCTTGTCTTTTTTTTTTAAAGTGAAATTTTTAGATCTCCTAGATATAGAATCATGTCATCAGCAAATAGTGGTAGTTTGAATTCTTCTTTACCTATTTGTATCCCCTTAATTTCTTTCTTTCATCTAATTGCTCTGGCTAGAGTTTCAAGGATGATGTTTAATAGAATTGGTGAAAGAGGACATCCTTGTCTTGTTCCAGTTTTTAGTGTTAATGCTTTCAATTTTTCTCCATTTAAAATGATGCTGGCCTTGGGTTTAGCATATGTAGCTTTTACAATGTTGAGGTATGTTCCTATTATCCCTACTTTTTCTAGTGTTTTGAACATGAAGTAGTGCTGAATTTTGTCAAATACTTTTTATGCATAAATTGTGATGATCGTATAATTCTTATTTTTAAGTCTATTAATATGATGAATTACATTTATTGGTGTCTGTAGGTTGAACCAACCCTGCATCCCTGGGATGAACCCCACTTGATCATGGTGTACTATCTTTTTAATAAATTTTTGTATTCAGTTAGCCAGAATTTTAATAAGAATTTTTGCATCTATGTTCATCATAGATATTGGTCTGAAGTTTTCTCTCCTTGATGTGTCTTTGTCTGGATTTGGTGTCAGGGTGATTTAGCCTCACAGAATGAGGTTGGAAGGGTTCCTTTCTTTTCTATTTTGTGGAATACTTTGAGGAGTATTGGTGTTAATTCTTCTTTGAAGGTCTTATAGAACACAGCTGAGAATCCATCTGGTCCTGGGCTTTTCTTGGTTGGAAGGCTTTTGATGGCATTTTTTATTTCATTACTTGATTTTGATCTGTTTAAATTGTGTATGACCCTCCTCATTCAGTTTGGGTAGGTCATATGTCTCTAGAAATTTGTTGATGTCTTCGATATTTTCTATTTTACTGGAGTATAGATTTTCAAAATAGTTTCTAATTATTTTTTGTATTTCAGATGTGTCCATTGTAATATTTCCTTCTTCATCACAGATTTTAGTAATTTGAATTTTTCCTCCTTTTCTTTAGCATGGCTACGGGTTTATCTATTTTATTTATTTTTTTCATAGAACCAACTTTTTGGTTTTTTTAAATGCTATTTGTCCAATTATAATAAAGAAACATATTGAAAGAAATATTTAAAGAAACAACTGCATAGCAAAAAGAAATCAAGGAAATTTGTGTAAGAGAATACAGAGTTTACCAACAACATGGGCAGAATAAAATAAAAACTTAAAGAAATTTAGATGTGCCGATTTCCTCACCTATTAGGGCAGATAATTTTGTTTAAATATTGATAAATTACAAAATGGAGATCTTAGTTTATTATTTAAAAATATAAAAGCAACCAGTGATTTACTAAAATCTAGGCTTTCCACATATAGCACAACAAATATGACAAAAGATGGGTACAAAGGAAATAAAATTATCTCTAAAAATGTTAATGTAAACTGGATACATTGGCAAAGTAAATGGGGGAAAGTTATGGAATGTTATCATTTTGTAAAACGATATATTAAAGACAACTTCTTTGAAAATAATATCTACAGTGACACATAAGGCAAATGCAAACAAATATTAAACAAGGGTCAAGATATTGCCATCAAATGAGAAAAAAAAATCACAAGAGCTTAATTATAGGCTTACTGCACATGAGACAAAGTGGTATGCTTTATGAGTATAAAAATATGATCCATATAAATAAATAATAGTTATAAAGCTTTTTGTACATAATTTGACATTAAGTATACAGATCTAAAACATTTGAAGAACTAAGGCCATCGTAATTATTTTAGCCAATTATAGATGAAAAAAAAAAAGAAAAACAGGTAAGACTATAAAGGCTTTGATGAATAATTCTTAGAATAAAATTATACTCTTTTAAAGCAGACTTAATGTGACTCAAAATGTTTACCTATTAATCAACAGAATCATACCAATACATTCCAAAAAGTTAAGTGTTTGTTATGGTTTAGTTCTGCAATGTTCCCCCAAAGCTCATATATTCAAGGCAAGTTTCCCAAAACAGCAATATCCAGAGGTGAGGCCTTCGGGGAGTGATTGTATCATGAGAGCTCTAATCTCATCAGCAGATTAACCCATTAGATGTACTAATGATTTAAATGGACAACTGGGAAAAGGCAGAAACTATAAATAGGCAAGGTATGGTTGGAGGAAGTAGGTGACTAGGGGCAAAACTTTGGTGTCTATATTTTGCCTTTGACCCCTTCCTCTTTCTTCTCTCTCTCTCTCTCTCTCTCTCTCTCTCTCTCTCTCTCTCTCTCTCTCTCTCTCTCTCTCTCTCTTCTTCCTGGCTGCCATGAGCTGAGAATTTTCCCTCTGCCACAACCTTCTCTACTGATGCTCTACCTGGGAGCCTGCTGACCATGGACCAAAACCTCTGAAATTATGAACCAAAATAAATCTTTCCTCCTTCTAGTTGTTTTTGTCTGTATTTTGTCACAGAGATGAAAAATTGGCTAACACAGTGGTCCATCACAGTATTTTTTTGAAAATTATTCACAAATTAAAAATATATTTACTCAAAAGGCTCCTTCAATTAATAAATTATCTTTAAAAGGCTTGAATCAAATAATTGAAATTTTATAATTGATTTTTAAAACAATTTTTACATACCCCAACTCACAGAGTAATAATTTGTCTAAGCAAACATTTTTTTTTTACCTTAATTCTTTATATAACTGAAAAATAAGAAAATTTTGTGAAATAGCAAATTTAATTGTTTTGGTTTGGATGCAAAGTGTCCCCCAAAAGCTCATGAGTGAGACAGTGCAAGAAGGTTCAGAAGAGAAATGATTGGGTTGTAAGAGTATTAACCCAATTAGTGATTCAATCCCTGATAGGGATTAACTGAAGTGGTAGGGTGTGTCAGGGGGATGTGGGTACTGGGGCATGGTTTGGGGTACATATTTTTATCTGGCCATCAGCCTCTCTCTCTGCTTCCTGTTCATCATGCTCACTGCTTCCCCCCACCACACTCTCCCACTGTTATGTTCAGCCTCACATTCAGTGCCAAGAAATGGGGCTGGGCTTCTGTGGACTAAGACCTCTGAAACCATGAGCCCTCAAATAACTTTTCCTCTTATAAAATTTTTCTGGTCGGATCTTTTAGTCATAGCAACAACAACAAAAAAAGCTGACTAAAACATCAATATATTAAAATGCAAAAGAAAGAAAACTCAAGGGGAAGAAATTACTAGTTATAAAAAAAAGGTTTAATTGTAAAGAAGATGGTTATAACAAAAAACATTTTAAACCATGTAATTTTTAGGAAAACAAACCAATAAAACAAATTACTGGATTAACAAAATGAAAGAAAGATAAAGTATTCTGTAGAATGAGAACTGAAAATTTAGAAGAATCATGTAGAGAAACTGAAAAGTGGTATCAGGAAATATTCTTCACAGTCATACAAATAAATTTCAAAATACATATACAGTAGATGATGTCCCAGAAAACAGCTATGACAAAATAATCTGTTAGAAGTAAAATGATGACTTAAGAAGAAATAGAATATCAAAAATTATAGAATATTTAAGAATGTTAAAAATTAGTGTCAAACATGTTTTTCATAGCCAAATATTTCTTCTTTTTTTTTTTTTTTGGTACTGGAGATTGAACCTAGGGGTACTTAACCACTGAACCACATCCACAGAGCTTTTTTAAATTTTATTTTGAGACAGGATATTGCTGAGTTGCTTAGGGCTTCACTAAATTGCTGAGGCTGGCTTTGAACTCATGATTCTCCTATCTCAGACTCCTAAACTGCTGGGATTACAGGCATGAACCACCATGCCCAACTTCATAGCCAAATTCTTTAATATTTTCAAGGAATACTTGAAAATAAACAGGGCATAGAAAAGGAAGTTTTACAACATATATCTAGGAATCTGACAATGAATAAATAATAAGAAAAATGTTGAATTGGAAATTATGTCCAATCCAATATGGAATGTCCAATGAACAAATAATAAGATAAATAAAATATTGAATGGGAAATTATGTCTAATATAGTAATCACTAACCTAATGTTTAAATTCAATTTAGCTTTTAAGATATAGTTCTCAGTTTAACTGCTCACATTTTAATTTCTTAATAACCACGTGTCTACATTATCCCATCCAGTTGAATAATAGTGAACAGCATATTTCAGACTTCACAGGTAGGTCTAGAAGAAAAGCCCCAGTGATATTCTCCTTCCTGACATATCATTGAAGAGAAAAACATGAGAACAAAAAACCTGGAACAGCCAATGGAGTACGCCTGTAATCCCTGTAGCTCCAGAAGCTGAGTCAGGAAGATTGTGAGTTCAAAGCCAGCTTCAGCAAAATTGAGGCACTAAGAAACTCAGAGAGACTCTGTCTCTAAATAAGATCCAAAATAGAGCTAGGGATGTGGCTCAGTGATAGAGTGCCCCTGACTTCAATCCCTGGTACCTAAAACAAATGAGCAAAAAACCTGGAACATTCTAATTGACTAAACTTGGTCATTGACCCACTTCTGGGGCCAAGGACAAGGATACAGGTAGTCACTACAATTTATGGTCCCTGTAGCACCTCAAGAGAAGTTAAACAGTCCACATCAACACACACTTTCAGGTACATTGTATTTCCCTTGCACAACAGTTTTCTGAGACAGATGGATATTGCACTATTCTTAAAGAGTGGAAATTAAGGCTCAAAAAAATTAAGAACTTTGCTTCAATTCACTCTGCCAATAAATGCCAATGCTGGGTTTTAAATTCAGCCCTTCTAAATGTAGGTCCACTGTCCTCATTACAATGCATCACTCAGTTTTTGCCCAAAACAGGACTTAGAAATTCTCTGTGTGCTTAGACCTATTGAAATAGTCCATGAAACTCAAATATAATACTATCAAGCATTCAGCTTGCAGATATCCAGTAATTAATACTGGCTTCTGTTATTTGCCAGACTTGATAAACACCACAGGATTCAACATACTGTGAATGAGAGAGAGAGGAGAGAGAAAGGGATGTTCTGGCTAAAATAATAATATGAAGTAGATAAGAAAACAAAGTTTTGATACAAATTTTTATAAATCAATAGATGGCTTAGAAGAAAAATTAAAATACTCTATCAAATTATCCAGCAGAATCCCTTACATGTAGTACTCAGTAAATGGTTTTGTGTTGCTGGTAAACTTCAGAGAGCTAAAATGGCATTTCTGCTCCTCACGTTGTATGAATAAGCAATGATCTGTTTTTGTTAGAAACTAGAATTCTGTAGGTGGGTCCTTAGAAGAACCCAAGGAACACACAGAGTATGAATGTGATATTTATCACACTAGCAGCCTCTTTTGTGAGTGTGAGTATATATGTGTGTGTGTATGTGTGTGTGAGAGTGTGTGTAGAGATCAGTGTTGGCAGAGTATTTAACCTAACCAATAAATAAATACAAACTATATTGCAAAATAAAATGCTGCTTCGCAGTGGATCTCAAGGACCAGCAGTCATGATCAAGGCTTATTCAATGGCAGAATAGATACTGTAAGGGTGATGACCCACATAGTACCAAGCACATTTAATGCATTTGTTCCCATTCTCAGCGGCAGTATTGACTCAGGTTTAAAGTACGTAACCAGGAAGCCTATTTCTCTCAAGGCAAGTCACGGTTTCTATGCAGGTTATCAGTGGAAATTCCATGAACATAGTAAACTTTCATTTTTATGGTCCTGAGATTGAACCCAGGGGGCCTCAGGCATTTGAGGCAAGCACTTTCCCACTGAGTTACATACCAGCCCCACTATTGGTTTTTAATGAAACCCACTGGATTATTGGTGTGAAAAAAGGGAGGGAGGTATATATTAAAGCAGTATTTCCTGAGCGTGATGAAGATCATCACTTTGAGAAATTTGACATTACTCCTCCAAGTTCTCCCACATGGCTCAGAAAAATACGAAACTGACAGTGGTATACCACTAGGTTAGAGAAGAAAGGATCACAGACATGGAGTCCAGAGAGAAGAATTACAGTTTCAGTGGGAGGGAAGTAAAAGCATGTCAGTAAGCAGCTTGATGAATTGATTGATTCATCAAAACAAAGTTAATATATTTGTTAGCCAGACTCTATCCTAATTGAGATGGTATGAAGAAAAAAGAAAAAAAAATAAGAAAGGTTAAAAAGCAAAATGAAAATGAACCAAAACAAAATCCTGGCACCTGTGTTTCAAGAAATCACAAACAAGTTGGATAAAGATGTCACAAATAACAAAACTACATTAACAATGTGATCTGGTAAAATCAGTGATGGGTAGAAAGAAACCAAATGTGATAGTGGGATTTCTAGGCCACAACGATGAGAATTGAACTGGCCAATAAGCAGGGTCCTTGTACCAGGAGATAAGGGATTTGGTTTTGTGGACAAGTTGAAGGTGCCAAAGCAGCCATGGATGCTCAGAGTGTGATAAGAGGAAGGGGCATAAATAGGAAGAACATAAGAGGTAAAATCAACACACACACACACACACACACACACACACAAAGCCAAGAAGTTTACTTTTAATTTAATTTTATCATGGAGTACTGCCTTTGAAGTACCAGGAAAAGGTCCATGTTCCTATTGACATCTGGTGATGAGGAGGAGATACTTACAGCATAATAAACCTGCACATTTGGATGTGACCTGAGGTAAATTGTTTATTAACATTGCAATTTCTAAGTGGGATTATCCAAACTCAGAAACTCCAAGTCAAATGTTTTCACTCATTTGCAGAAGCTAGAGTAAGATAAAGGAAAGGGGGAGGGAGTACCATTACATAAAGCACCAATCGAATACAAATTAATAGAAGAGTGAAAGGAATACTAGTAAAGGAGAAGAAGGAGAAGGGGAGAGTTGGGAGGTGGATGGGAGGAAAAAGGGGGAGGGAAAAGGTGGGATCAAGAACTGAAATCAATTTTCATGCACATATGAGTTTGTTGTGTATAACCATTAAGCAGTATTTTTTTTAAAAAAAAGTGCAATAAAAAAGACAACTATGAAGTTCTATGCTATTTTTGTGATAAGGAAAGCTAAACACTACTCAAAACAAAAACAAAACAGACTTAGGTGGTGAACCCAGGTTCACCACCCACCGTACCACGTCAGGGCTATGACTGAAGATGCTGCATTTCTCCTCAGTGGCATCCCTTTCTACAAGATTGAAATAAGTGCCTCTCAGTATATTTGGCATGATCTCAGGGGACATCAAGAACATTAAAATTTGTATGAAATTAACAAACCAGGTTTTTTTCTTAGAAACAATATTTTTAAGTTGAAAACAAGTCTGCCTTATATGCCAGCTACAATACTATACCAATAGTAATTCAATGATCAATAGGACACAGTCAAAATCTTCAAAAGTCCATTAGAAAATATATAAGACATACGTATTGACAAATATGTATGTGTTTTAGTTTTCTCAGTGCTGTGACTAAAAGATCTGATCAGAACAATTATAGAGATGGAAAAGTTTATTTGGGGGTTCATGGTTTCAGACAATTGTCCAAAGACAGCTGGCTCCATTCCTCCAGGTGAGGTTGAACATCATGGAAAGAGTGTGGTAGAAGGAAGAGACTCGCGATGATTGGGAAGGAGATAGAGAGACTTCACTTGCCAAATATAAATATATACCTCAAAGCCATATACCTCCCTCTAGCAACACCCTACCCACCTTCAGTTACTAATCCTATTAGGGTATTAATTCACGGAATGGGTTAAGACTCTCACAACCTAAACTTCTTCTCTGAACCTTCTTGCATTGTCTCATACGTGAGCTTTTGGGGGACACCTCACATCCAAACCATAATGGCATGAAAAGACAAAATGTACTATTAAAGGCATTTATCTGTTTACAAAACACTTTTCTGACTTTATTTCACTTGATCAATGTTGTGAGACAGCAACTTAATAATTTTAGATTCCCTATCCCTGTTTTGTGAAAAACAATGAGGAAACTGAGGCTTAGAGAGTTTTAGGTGCTGGATCACCATTAGAATTTTCAGATCAAGAATCCAGGCTTTCTGACTATGAATGATTAGTTTTTGCGTTCAAGTAATAATAGCCCTCCAAAAAAATAAATGGATTTCTTCCCTATTATTGCAATCATGAAGGAACAAAATAAGACTGTCTACAAAAAATGAATCATGCAGTAGATTATCTGGAAATGCTGTCTCCATGATGTCACTTATCTGCATTATTCACCTTGTTTACTGATTCAACCAGACATTTTATCCCAGCCTCAACACAGACTTACAGCCTAGCACACTAGAAAAAATATTTTACCCGATGACTCAAAATGTCACTTACTGGATCTACCCAGATTGCCTTGCTATACCGCTGACACGTTTTCCTGAAATGAAAACTATCAGACAAAACCAAGAATGACAGCCTATCAATGTAGATGATTAGTGATTGATAAAGATCAGCCTTTGGTCCAGTCTTATTTCCATTCCAATGATGGCCATGAAAAGTTATGATAGAAAGAAGATGAAAGAGACAACCAGAGAATCTCCACATCTCCTTCCCCTCGATTACCTGGGTCCCTTGAAGAAGCTCTGTATGTATCACACTGGTCAGCACTGGATAATACTTTTGTCTTAAATCTAAAAACGAACAGGACAGGGTACTACAAAAGTTTCCCTCAGAATTAACAAAGAGTAAAGAATAATAAAACTGAAATTTATTAAGTGCATCCTACATGTTAGGCCCTTTTGCCCATTGAAAACATTGGAATATAAATACGTGTTTTCAGATACAGAACCTGAGGCTCATGGAGGTTGTGCTCCTTGCTGGTAGTCAAATTTCAATTGATAGCAAAGTAGTGTTCTCTTTGTTCTGAGCAGTTCCAATAATGCTGATCTACAAAGTGCTTCTAAGGGGCTGGTATAAAGAATCATGGTAAAGGAAAAGTCACAAGGTTGAAAGATGACACCAAAGAGACAGGAGCCACCTGCAGCCATAAGGAAGAAAAAAGCTGGGATTGAGAAGCAGAGGGCAAGCTTGTAAATCAGAATTAGATAGTGATGTGTGTTTGTATTCACAAAATCAAGGGCTTAAGGAATCATGCAAGCTGTGTAGTTCAGCTGCACATTTAATACTTGAATTCTCTCTATCAGGTATTCACTAATCTGCCATTCAGCCAGGACCTCTGCCCTGAGCTTCTCTATTATTTGATAGCTTACCATTACCTCCTGTGCCTCACCTCACATTCTCACATCACACCTTTACTCCATCCGTTGCTATGGGAGACAGCTTGGTTCTGGGTAACTTGACAACATTGGTCGTAGCTGCTGGATGTATTTATTTCTTCCCCAGGAGTTCTCACAGACCATAGCCAGAGATCTATGGGAACACACTGGCACTCACTACTCCTCAAGTATGGAATTGCGAAGGATTGAACCCTTCCAGGGGCAACTCTAGCCAGTGTGGTCAGGGAGTCAGTGCAATTCTTGAAAGAGAAAATTTTGAGGCAAGTTACACAGGATTGTTTCCAGGAATCCATCAGGACTGAGCTCCAGTTACTAGAGCACTGTCAAGCTCAACAAGACACATTAAAATGATCTCTAAGGTTGAAGAAAAGGCTACCAACCAGTTGCAGGCAAAGCTGGGGACAAGGCAGGAAGCAGAAGAGACCTAGCTTTTATCCAGTTTTCAATACAGTGCTATAGGATTGTGTAACCTAATAATAATGTAGCATTAGCTAATCTGTATTGTTGATGATAAGGATGCTGATTTTTAAAATATTCTATTTTCACATTTTGGAGCCGTATTTTATTAAATGGACTTTCAAAGACCATTGAAATAAAAAAAATTATACAACTGCTCTCTCCAGATACCCAAGATTACATTTAAAAAAGAATTTTTTAAAAAATAGGAAAATTAGCCAGGCTCAGTGGCTCACACCTGTAATCCTAGCAGCTTGGAAGGCTGAGACAGGAGGGTTGCAAGTTTAAAGCCAGCCTCTAAATAAAATATAAAAAAGGCCTGGGGATATGGCTCAGTGATTAAGTGCCCCTGGGAGATCAATCCCTGGTACCAAAATAGAAAAAAAAAAGGGAAGAATATTACAAAATTATATAAAGTAGAGAATTTGAGATATTGACATACATGTGTGTATCTATCTCAGGAAGACAATTCTAAGCTTTAGGTATGCAAGCAAGTACTCACTCTATTGTGACTTGGGGTAGTACTTAAAAAAAATATATATCTGATCCTGACACTTGGAAAATGTCCCTAGTAGGAAACAGCCACTGACTGTTGGGTTGAGCATCTACAACTGGAAAGCAATTTTTGAAAAATTTGAACTCCTGGAGTCAAAGGCACAGAATTTTCTGGGTACTGAGTCATAATATATGGTTTGAAGAGCTTGGTAGCCGTTTGCTTTGCTATTGACAAAAAGAGTGTTAATTCATGGTCTACCTGTCTTATGGTATTGATGATGGTATCAAATAAATGAAGGAGTGATAAAGGAATATTAATATTATACCATTATATATATTTGAAGTATTATTACTCATGTGAGTCTCTAGGTTAGGGACTGTTCCCAATGTTTGTGTTTTCTTGTGCTCCTAGAGTGAACTACTGTAGAAATGAAGCTTTTTCAATGGAGTGCTCAGAAGATTAAGAAAATAATTCAAAGGCTGAAGGGAATGATCTACAGGGTAAGATTAAAGGAGGACATGTACTTCATCATTCTGTTAGACAATGCCTAATGGAGGGTCAGGACTGCAGAGATATATTTCAAAGGGGTAAACAGCACAGAAGGGGAAGAATTATTTTAGCAGATACAAAGGAAATAAGTAAGACCATTGAAAATGAAATGGGGGAAAAAAAGTCTGTGGATACCAGAAAATGATCAAAAGTGTCTTATTTGGGAACTTTCAAGCTCACATTAAAAAATTCTAAGTTTTCCATCTTGACTCCATTTCATCATTGAGGTTGTCTCCAAAGACTAACATGTTTTGTGAGAGCACTCTTCCCCCCATTGGATAGATTTTTGTCCTGAATCAGTAGCTTATCTTTTTTAATTCAAGCTATCATGGGAGAAAAATCATCACAAAATATATTGTTCTTTCCAAGGTGTCAGATTCGTTTCCACTTGCTTTTTTTCCCCTTACCCACCATGAACTTATTTCATAGTTTCCTTGGGGAAAGCTTCTGTAAGTGTACGAGTGGAACTAATTGAAAAGATCAAATTTAATAGAATTTAAACTTACTGAAGGGGGAGATAACTTCAGTCATAGTAGTATCAGGGGAGATGAGACAAGTCCAAGAAAGATCCTAAAATCTAAACTACTAGAAATGCTCTGTAAGTCTTGCAAAGGAAGATGTCTGTTCTTATTTAACTAGAAGGGAGCTAGAAGTAAGTCAATGTACTTTGAGATAATAATTTTTTTTTAATCTGGGGGGGACATAGACCAGTGCTTTTTCTAACAAAGAAACTTTATTCAGAAGTGGGAAGAAAAATATCAAATTTTTTTCTCTCCCAGAAAGAAATAACTCTGATTGCTTCAGATTCTATAAATGGAATTTTCCTAGAATGAAGCAATAGTATATTTGACATTTTTAAAGAATGATCCAGAAGTGAAATTGCAACATTGGACAAATTTGTCTACACAGCATTGCTTTGAACATAGTCTAATTGGTCTTGAGTCTTGTGCTTATCATTTTACATTTCTGGAGTCATTTACTTGGATTCCCCTTAGGGGTGATCTCTCTGGGCAGGACCTGCTGATTACAAAGAGTGATGATGAGGTCTTGGTTTCCAGCTTAGAGCTGTTCGGTCTGCATTTGCTTCTCCCAGTGATTCAAGGAATTTTGATAACTAATTTAGAAGTTCCTTTTTCTTCTCCCCCATTACACCGACATCCTCATATGCTGCTTCTTTTGATCCTGGCATCAAAATCAACCATTCTGTGAGTTTTTCAATCAGTCTGGAAATTTCCTTGGAATTCTGTTGTGCATCTATGCATTAGTCACCTGCTCTTTTTCTACTACAAGAAGATCTTGAACATTCTGCCTCATGATCCTAAACTAGTATGTCTCCAATTCAGCACTATTGACTTTGGAGCTGGATAATCCCTTGTTGTGCAAGGCTGCCCTATGCATAATAGGATGTTTAGTGGCACCTCTGACCTGCCCTATAAGATGCCAGTAGCAAACAACACCCCTTCCCATCCAGACAATCAAACATGTCTCCAAAGACTGTCAAATATTCAATCAGAGGCAAAATCACCCACAATTAAGAACCATTCTTCTAACCACATATCAAGGCACTATTTCCTTTTACAGGATGCAGAGGCAGGTGTCACATGATTTATGAAATTTAATTTATGAAATTTAAGAAATTCCTTAAGCATGAACTCTCCTAAATTATGAATCCCATATTCAGTAGAATCTCACTGTTTCCCTTGCCATTCTGCTGCATAGCAGGGTCTGTCTCATCCTTTCTGTCCTTGTTTAAATGCTGCTTCTGCTTGATAAGATGTGATCTGATCAAGGATCCCATGTCCAGGGAGCCACCCACAGCTGGTACTGCTATATTGTTATAGTCTCTTTTTCCCTGGTATCAGGCAGAACTGTTTCAGTCTTAGTCTTTGTGAAGTCTGGTGATGCTGCCCTCTTCTCTGAAATCCTTTCTGCATACCGACCTCATCCAGTCTGTCCAGACACAGGGAAAAGGTTCACAGTTTCCTTTTGTGGTTTATCCCTCTTGAGAACTAGTGCTAGTCAAAGGGAGCCACATCAGTGATGGACTGTTTCTCCACCTGTACTGTGTCTGAGACTGATTAAAAGTGCTTTGTGCTCTCAGAGTCTGCATTTCTGCACTGGAATAAATGAGGAATCTCTATGATTAATAATCGGTTAGTGCACATTCTGATGCAAGAGAACAAATATATGAAGACCTGGGTCATATATATATATATATATATATATGCAGTTTTTGGTAATTTGATAGAAGGAAAGCTAGGTAATATAAAAATTTTAAAAATCATTTATAATCATTAGTTTATATGTTTTCTAATAATGACCACATTTTGATTAGGAATGTGTTGATGCATATGGAAGAGTTACAGCATGGTTTTTTTTTTGCTTTACCAACCATGCTAACACTTTAATTTTTTAAATAATCATTTATTCCCTTTGCAAGATCCTATTAGATCGTTTTAGTTTCATGATCAGGGGCCAAATTTGTGTCTTAAATATAGTCTCTGGAAACTGAACATGCAGAGAATGATTCAAAGTGACATTCAGGGTGTGAAGTATTTCAGGCAAGAGAGATTTCTGCCATTTAGAGATCTGGTATTTGTACAACTTCTGATATGCAATAATATTTCTCCTCCCCGTACCATTGTTCCTCTAGCACCTCTGCTTCCACCAGCAAACACTAATGAGAAGAGTTGTTGTAGTTAGCAAGAACACTAGTGCCTCAGCACAATTACTAGATTTAATAATTTCAGAATTGATTAACAGTGTGATTGTATTATGACTGCTCCAAGGCAAGGCTAACAGGGTTTGAATTTTTATACCATCTTTATTAAGGAAGGTATCTTGTCATTTTGGAGCACAGGATGACACATTCAGTCTAAACTACAAGAAATTGAAGTCTGAATCTGGCCACTCATGTCGTTGCTTAACTCCTCAACCTTGTATGCAAAGAACTATTCTCAAGAAATATATGATCTACCATGGATTATTACTCAGGCATAAAGAAAAATGAAATTATGGAATTTGCTGGTAAATGAATGAAACTGGAGACTATCATGCTAAGTGAAATAAACCAATCCCCCAAAATCCCTTGGCTGAACCTTCTCTCTGATATGTGGATGCTAACACACAATAAGGGAGCGGTAGAGACTAGAAATACTTTGGATTAGACAAAAGGAATGAAAGGAAGGAAGCAGGGATGAGAATAGGAAAGGCAGTAGAATGAATCAGACATCACTTTCCTACAGTCATATATGAATACATGACCACTGTAACTCCATATCATATATAACCACAAGAATGGGAAGTTATACTCCATGTATGCAAATATGTCAGAATGCATTCTACTGTTATGTATAACTAAAAATAACAAATAAAAAAAATTTAAAAAAGAAATGTGTGATCTAATGAGAAATAGACTAAACACAAAACACACACAGGGGAAAACTTCAGTGAAAAATCCATTAATGTGTGTTCACATCCAGGCCTAGTTCATTGCTCGATGGAACAATCCATATAACTTGAAATTGTTATGTTGAAAAAAACAGAATCAAATGGGATTTACTTTCAAAGATCATAGATTGACTGACTCTGTTCTTACAGTCCCATGAACCAGGGTATTTCTCATCTTTGTGAAAGGATCCTCAGTGAAAACTCCTTTGTATACCATTCTCTGGTGACTTTTAAATTACATTTTATTAACAAAGACATCTTTATTGAAATATTAAAATATAATTAATAAATCATAGCACTCAACCATTTAAGTTGTATAGTTCCATGTTTATTTTATTTTTTTTTTTGGCGTGTTACTAAAAATTTAAATTTAAAACAAAACTTTCCATTCTATTTTTTGTTGTTGTTGTTTTTTGTTTAAATGGCTCTAAAGATTGAACCCAGGGCCTTACAATTGATGGGCAAATGTTTTACCAATAAGCTAGGCTCTGAACCTCCATTATAATTATTTTTGAGAGTATAATTCACTGGTGTCAATTATATTTGTACTGTTGTGCAACTATCACTTCTATTTCAAAAAGTTTTTCACCATACTATACAGAAAAATCTATGAGCATCACGTGATAAATCTCCATTCCTCCCACCCCCCCCCCTCCAGCCTTTGGTTAGCCCTAATTAATTTGTGTCTCTACAAATCTGCCTGTTTTAGTTATTTCACTAAGAGGAATTATACATTTTCCCCTTCTGTTTCTATAACTTGGGCTTTAAGTTTTGATAAGCAGATGGAACAGTAACCCCAATAATACTGCTCAAAGACAAATATATATATATATATCAGTGAGAAAAAGTAAGAAGGTAGAAGTTCCAATGCCAATGGCTTTGATTTGCCTTTCTCTAGTGATTAGAGGTGCAGAACATTTTTTTATGTGCTTATTGGTCATTTGTCTCCTTTGGAAAAACTTCCAAGTCTTTTACCATATGTAAATCAGCTTTTTATTTTTGAGTTATGGGAGTTCTTATATATTCTCAATAATAACTCCTTCTAAGATGTATGATTTCCAAATATTTTCTCCCATTATGTAAGTTGTATATTCACAGTTTCTTGACAGTGTGTACTTACATGCAGTTTTTAATTTTGTTGACTCAAATTTATCTGTTTTTCTATTACATCCCTTTTAGTAAAATAGTAATTAAATGTTATATGGCTTTAAGACATTTATTTTCTTTACTCTTGTTTGAATAAGGTATTTTCTTTACTTTTGAGGAACTTTGTTGGAGGCTACTCCAGCATCTGCTTATCAAAGCTTAAAACCTGTGTTACTTCTATAATACCTATGGGGAAGTTCAAGTTGCCTCCCATCCACATAACCTTATTCTTGTTTTTCTTCCACAAATATTACACACACACACACACACACACACACACACACACACACACACTATCTCAAGGGCTGAGCATTACCTTTGACACCAAGTAAAAAAGAAAAGAGATTTAAAAAGCATATGAGGTATTACCTCTATTCTGAGGAACCCCACAGAACAGCAGGTGGGTGCTGGAATTTGTGGGGAAAGGAATATTTTGTGACTCAAATGCTACACTCTCCTCATGTTATTGAAATTTTCATGAATAATTGTTTCATTACTGGCTGCTTGAATCCTTTCACCCCATCTGCCCTTATTGAAGGCCTGAATAGAATGGTCTTGAATTCAGTAGACATTTATTCCTTAAGGGCTTCCCATCTTGTCATGTTGCTTCTAACCTCTCTGCTTGTACTTTACTACCTTTTGGTTTTTCCAGTTTCTCCACATTTTGTTAATCTTCTCCCTGACTTTCTAATTTATAGGTAAGAATAATGCGATGATATATGTTCTCATTATTCATAACCTAAGAGAACATCACTTACCCTGTCAAAGAAGCCCCTAATCAATTGTTCATAAGATGAGCATCTTCCCCTAAACTGGAAGAGTTATAACTAGGGGTTTCAAGCCCAGAGGAGAAAAAAAAATACTAATTACATCTCAGTTAACTTGGCCTTTAAGTCGACAATCATTTATTACCGATTTAAAGTAGCTGGATTTCTCTGAAAATAGACCCACTTTGAAGTAATTCTCTTTGTGTAAAACTTTCTCCAGTATTTTTAGGAAACATTTGCTGGTTATGCTGTGGTCTAAAATTTTTCATCAACTAGGAACAGTCTTAAGTGTTGAATAAAATTATTAATAATAGTATTCACATAATAATTAACCTTCACAAATATTCATCAAGTATCTTCTTCATAACAGCTCTATGAACATAGATAATGCATTTTTCTGATGAGGAAATTATGTGTAGATTGCATCCAATTGTTGCATATTGGTGTCAGAAATTGGCCTGTCTGCAAAGGCTGCACTCTTGGCAACTGTATACCAAAGTTTTTGTTATGCATGGGCCTTGCCTTCAATATTGTTTTGCTTTTATAAAACAGAGAATAAGAACTCTGTGCAAAGAAACAGAGGGATAAAAAAATAAGCTGCATTTTAGCCACCTGTGTATATACTGGAAGCCCAAGCATGACATCAGATGCCCTCCAGAGGGACTCTGGTTATTACCACCAGTATTTGGAAACTTGATTCTCTTAGAAAGCATGTGATCATGCAAATCCATAACTAGCTAATGAATTAATGAAGCAAGTTGTACCAAAGGCACCAACTCTCCTCCCACTGTTGACCTTGGTCTCTGCCCTCTTCACCTAGGCAACCTGTACTCTCTTCATATCTCCCTTAGGTCTCACTTTCCAAGAAGTCAACTCTTCCACTCTGGCTTTGCCTCACCATCTTCACTTTCATTGTGCTGCTTACCATGCTGTTGGATGTTAACATACTTTGGCTGGACTGCAAGCTTTGCTGGGACAATCTTTGGAAATTAGCATGTCACATTATAGGTATCCAATGCAAACTTGTTCAATGAAGCATATGTTTAAGAATTCTCTCATGTTATTACTTGTTAAAAACATCACCATTGTCTGCTTTCATGACTCTATACAAATACTTGCAAATGTTTTCTTTTCTCCAAATTTGACTTTTGAATTTTTTTCTTACCTTCCCATCTTAGTAGCGCAGAATTTGGGCTTTCCTTTTTTACTTAAACATGATGAAGAATGGAAATATTACAGACTCTCTGGAACTATCTAGTCACTGAACAGGATCACCTTCAATGAAGAAGGGTTTTTAATGGTGAACATGAAGTCCTTCCTCCTATACTTACCACATACTCCTTGGATAATTTTTTAGAATTTGATTCTGAAAAATCATGTCTCTCCTTTTATCTTATTAGTAAGTACTTATCTTTTTTAGCCCAATAAATATCTATGAATGGCAAGAGTGTAAAAATACTTTGGTTGGCAATTCTAATAACAAAAAGGCATAGAGGGCTATATGTGTTCTCTAAGACCTCGCTGTTGCAGAGGAATTAGACACAAATTACAATTTTCTCTCTTCTTCCCTCGCTCCCCCCCCATACAAACCTTCTAAAAGATATTCCTCTTAAAACAAGATGTCCTGTGCTCTAACATAAAACTTTTTGACACCTAAACCTGATCCTATGCTCAGTGCATGATAGAGAAAATGATAATTCTTGGCTCCAGGCAGATGTGCCTTGAAAATATCATGCTTCTTGGAAGTGAAAGTTACTTGGCATTCACTGTTGACAAAAAGAGTGTCAGAGTAGGTACCATTTGGAGAATGGAAAAGAAAGGAACTGCCCTTTTTGTGACATAAGATTTTCTGTACCTTTCTTCCTATCAGCAATGATATTTATTTGACCATATACTTCAAAGAACATTCTAAAAAGAATAGCAACATCTGTATTCTTCTAGAAGACTATAAAAATCTATACTTCACTTCCTCTATTAAGTGTTTTTATTTCTGCTAAGCTTCATTGTTCTTTGTTGCTTTAATTCATGTAGTTTTCATTGATCTTACAACCTAAATACTATTTGAACTTTGGGTAAATTTAAATTGATACCAACCTTGAATTCAGCTCATTTTCCTAGTATCCCACTCCTCCATATCTTCAAGGGTCACCTGCTAAAAAAAACGTGAAGAAGTGTTTTCCAAACTGACTTGCATGATTCATTCAGTCAGCTTTCAGTCCCAGGTTATAAAAATATTGAACACTCTATGTCAGGTTTTTTTAAACATATACAATGATATTCAAGAGCAATTTTCAAATGAAATTTCTATTACCCATAAACTGAGTCCTTGAACATTAGAAACAAGACAAAACAGAATGAAGCTATAATGTTAAAGGCTGAAACAATTTATTATTCTTGATTTCTTGGTTATGAGTTTAGCATTTTAAAGTTACATACACCTGCTCAAAGATTAGGGCCTTATCATTTTGTTATAATTTTTTTCACTCGAAACAGATCTTGAGTTTGATTTTTTCCCCCACATTTAAAGTCATAATCCTTTAGTTCAACTTTGTTGTTTCAATGAATCTACAGGGATCTTTTACTAAGACAGGATTTCTCAATATCTCTCACTTTCTTACAAAGCATTATATCTCCAGCTTTAAGTTTCTTATTTCTTTTATACCATCAACTCAGATACACTCTCACTGGAGTAATAACTCAAGTTGTTCTTTGCTGTTGGTAAAATCCAAAATTGGAAGTTTGTGGAAAATCCCAGAGTTGCCGGTTTCTATCAGCAAGTGTTGAATCACGTATTGCACCTTCTTGGCTTACAGAATCTTTAGATAACATTTCACACTGAAAAATTACTTTTTAATTCTCCAGTTTGTTGTAGTTATTTAATTTGGAATAAATTGAATCTATCCTTTGATGGTTTTATTAGTTATATCTTAGGTTTTTTGCTTCATGTATATTATGACCTTTTTATAAATAGAAGAAGAATTTCACAGAAGGTTTTAGCTCACATTTGTATTAAAATCTCCATCCACCAAGGTACACATAATTAATGGATAAGAAAATTGCCCTAGTCTATTTCAGGAAAACTATCAAAAAGGTAGAATAGATGCTTGACAGTCACTATTATTCTACTTATTGGCCCACTCTGTCTTCACCCACATATATTGCTCATGTTCAAACACACACGTAATGAACTCACCCTACTATGCAAAGCTCTTAACTATGGATCTTCTAGACTGTCATATCATCACATATTTAAACTCTGCCTCAGGTGGCAAAAAGATTTGAAGAGAGAAGGAATATGCATCCTCTGGTTTAATGGAGGATGCTTCCTGCTTAAATCTTTGCTATTATCCATTTACGAATGTAATTTATACTGTTAATCCCTAATTCTTCTCTTAAATTAAACATAATAGCAAATAACTATTTTTAAAGAACTATTGCAGACTGGTTATCAACATGTTAAAGGAATCCATCATTTTAAGCATTTGAGAGTGCTGAGTGATTCCTTTTCCTGCTTTGTGAAGCATAGATAATATACAGAATGCTGACAAGAAACCCTGCCAATCTGGCATCTCCAGATGGTTGGGGGATGAGAATTTATAAATTGGATTGCTACCTTTTCCAAGTATATCATACGTTTCCTGGTCATTTTTCTCCTTATAGTATGCCTCATTAAGTGAAAAGTTTTAAAGATGCTTGGATAAATTGTGCATAAACTGATATCCAGGTGTCCTGAAAACCCAACTCATTTTCCCTATCCTTCTCATTTACACTTGGAGATTTTCTCAGACCCTTTAACAATCTAGTTCTCTGAAACTTTGAGGCATTAACTAGTGCATTGTGTGTTCTCTTAGAAAAAGTTAAAGAATATTCGATGGATATTGTAATGTTAAATTAATCTCCTCCAGCTTTCTCAGTGAGTTAAAAAGCCTTCAGTATTTTTATATCCCAAATCGGGCACAGCTGTAAGTAAACCCAGTTACTTTGTGCTTATGGTATTTAAGAGTTTTAGTGGACTATGAAGTTGAAAGACATTTTAAAAGTTCCAAAGAAATACATGTAAAGAAGCCACAACATATAGTCACATTATTATCTTTGCCCTATTCCCAAATAAGTGACACAAGCTAAAGTTACAGTTACACAAATTAACATTTATTTTTGTAGATTAACTTACCACCTGTGATCATGAGATAAAAAAATAGATGAAAGTGCAAATGAACATTTGGAGAAATGTTTTGCCCGTTTCATCTCGGAATGTGGAGGAGCTGATCCCACAAAGCTGGTTGAACTGTGTGATGATCTTTCGTCTAAATCCATTTCCACAAAGGTTGAAAACTCTTTTCAAATTTTTCAAAGCCTTGACTCAAATAACTGATGAGTCCAGGAGAACAGTGATATCATCAGCCATTTAATGGGCACGATAAAGATGAGCAATTAAAGAGAGTTTAAGGGAGACAATGGAGAATTGTAGAGGATTTGGGGATGAACCACAGAAGGAATCAATGATCAAATCTAAGCCTAAGGAGATAACTGGCAAAGGGATTTGCAGAGAGAGAGAGAGAGAGAGAGAGAACATGCTATTGTTATAAAGCAGAGTAATCTGGGAGGACATATGACCTAGAGAGAAGGAATATGTCCACTGCTATCTGGGAGCTAGGAAAAAAGAGTCCCAGGGCAATGGATTCCCAGAACTAGGTTTCCTGCTTTTCTGTTATCTGCTTGTGCTTCCCTTTTTCTGGACTCACGCTAAAGTCAAAAAAGAAGAAAATGCCAAGTCAGTCTCATATCACTAAGCAAGGTAGAAAATATGTCTGGTAGACCAATGGGGAATATTCACTCCCTGGGAATGTGCTGACTTGCAATTCCAGATGAGACTGGCATGAATCTTTCACGTTTATAGCCATCAAGGTAAATTTCAACCAACTTGTTTATTCTTATTTATGATGAGTTTCTGCAAATGGTAACCTCTGTTCTGTAAGCCACACACTCTGAAAGCAAAAGTAGTTTTTTTTTTTAAATAGCTGTCAATCAGATCATCTACAATCTATTTCTCTCATGCTCTGAAATACCCATTCCGAAGTGTTTCATTTTCCATTGAATATTCTCCTACTTTTCATTCATGAGAGCCTAACTGGGCCAGGATTAGATTGAGGCAAAGGAGATATTCTCATTAGATACAAACTTTACAAAGGTAGCAAAATTTCTGTAATCAAGATGATTAATGTCTTGATGAAATTCCTTAAAGTAATATTTTTAAATTAACAAAAATAGTGCAAAAATCTATAGTGAATAAAATATGGAAATTTTAAGTTAAGTCTGCTGGTTCACCATACTGTCTTATTTTCCTTATCCTAATTCTGGTCCAGTGACAAAAATGACTGCTCTTTATTTATTTTTTTCTCTAAAGTACATTGTAATGACCAAAACTTTTAAAGTATGAAACCAAAACAACATAAAACAGGAAAGAAAGCAGGAAAAAAATTCAAATAGCTGCAAAGTAGATTGGGGATGTGAATTCCATTAGATCACTACCTAATGCTCTAGAGGTCAGATTTATGAGTTAAGTCCCAGAAATGCCCAGAGCTGAGTCAACAAAAATAAAGAAACTTCAACCCATGAAAAAGGATCAGATGTAAAACCAATCCAAAACCAAATGGACACAGCATGAGGAATCTGACAAAGAAGACTGTGGGACAAACATTACGGTTTATTTTCTAAATTATTTTAATCTAACCCAATTGTTATTTCAGTGTGTTGTACAGAAGTAGGGGATTTTCATAGTTAAAAGTACAAATATCAGAGAAGGGTATGGATGACCAAGAAAGACTGGGATTAGTAAGTATAACAACCACTGCTTTACAACGAAGGAGAGTACTTCAAGGAACAAAACTTTAATTTCACAGATTCTAGGAAATAGTTCAAACATAAACAGTAAGAACAGAGTACAATGGAAAATAGCAAGTCAAAAATAAGAAAACATCTGAAAATCATCTTTATAGTTGCCAAAATCAAAATTTACAAGATTTAACACATTGGTAGAATAAAAACGTTCTTCAAGTTGACAACTAAATTATTTATCTGGAAGGTAAATTTAGTCATATTGCGAGAATACAGACTAAAATGGCAAACGTGATTTGCCAGGATAATTCAAAGGAGCTGCCATAAAACAAGTTTGCCTAAAATTTAACTCCTTATGGAAAGTCAATCAGCGCTTTTGGAAAACCCTTATCTAAATAACAACTAAGAAACCTACCTCTCTTCCATCTGTGGGTCACCATCCAAGGGATGCAAGTTGCACTAGTGTCTGTCAATCTTCTGATGATAAGAAGAAAGGAACTGAGAAGCCCTCTGGATATTACTCCACCTATACCCAACCAGAAGACACAGAACTCCTCTATTTCCCATTGGCCAGTACTACTCATGTGGACCCTACTTGCATAAAAGGGGTGCTGGGAAACTATATTTTACTGTGTTGTCAAGTGAAATGAAATGATTTGGTAACTTTTAAGTCTTCTTATATTTGTAGTACAAGGAGATAGAAAACTTTAGATAGGTATGTTACGCACTGGGAGGAATAGCCAAGGATTCTGTCATCCCTCCAGTGAGAAACAAATGACAGGAAGAAATAATAAAAGAAATTAGAAATCTTTGGAAGTAAAGAAGCAATTATTTAACTGAAGTGACTTGTTGAATGGAAATCAGGATTAATGAGGTATTATCCACAAGCATATACATTGAAATTCCATAACCTCAAATATAAACGAACAACTTTAATAACTTCCAAAAAGCAACATAATTTTTTTTCATAAAAAAAAACAATATGCAGACAGTCATCCCCTGTCTCAATAACACTGGCTATAAAAAAGAATGAAAACAGCATCCTTAAATTTTCTGGAGATTGGTCCCATTTAAACCTAGAAATCCATTCCTTATCAAATGGGAGGGAAAAATAAAGAGGATTTACTCACGAAGGAGGTTAAAGTGTTCATTACCTTTTAGCATACTTTGTAAACACTTTCAGCAGAATGTGACTCCAGCAAAATTAAAAAGTAACTTAACAGAGATAATGACATGAGCTAAAATTAAAAATGACAATTGAGCAGGATAAAGAATAGGAACACCAGAAAAAAATACTCTTATGTAACAGAAATACAAGTGCAATTCATGTTGATAGCTTCAAAACTTTACACAATATATGACTACATCTTCTTCTACATGATTTCAACTACACGATTCCATTGTGAATGAGATATGCATGCATGTAATCATAATATTATGAGTGTTATTATTGCTTTCTGTTTTGAAAATCAAAATGTAGGCAAAACACAGATAATTCAATTGCTATTTAACAGAACAAAATGTATATTCTATCAACCTTGTCAATGTAAAATACAATGTCTTCAGTAACTGGGAAAGGAAGAAGGATGGTAGATATAAGAAGATCCTTATCCCCGTTTATTTTATAGCAGAAGATTAGTGGGTTCTATCAAAGTCTGATAAATCAAGAGATAAGAATTGCAAAAAATAGAAATAGATCAAAAAATACTGTGGATGAAAGGGAGAAGATGGGAAGAAATGTATGAATAGATTTCTAAGACAGATTGTCTGGAAAAGAATCACGAATGGAGGTATATAGGTATTGAATGACTTATGAATTGTAATCAAAGGAAAACTAAAATCACACATGTTCTCCACAGAACAAGGTTAAAAGAAGGACTTTGAAAATATATTCCTCTCAGTATTTTTAATTACAAAAACAGATCATGTTTATACCTCCAAAATTGAAATGAAACAGCACAAATATTATCCCAAAAGAATATTAATGATCATCAGAAATTATTTTATATATGATTTACAGAGATTTTGTCATTTTTCCTAAGAAGACATGTACTTCACTTACAATTTTATGTGCCCTGGGGATATACATTCATAATGCTTATTTTTAGCTGTATGACAGTCTCTAAAGACAGATGTGATAATATTCAATAGTACTCACAGAAATGAATTGTTCCCATTCTTCTCAACTGTCCATTCTTCAGTATGCAGTTGTGAGCAACTCTTAGCTTCATGCCATAAAAATTAAAACAAATGAGAGAAAGAGAGAGAGAGAGAGAGAGAGAGAATGGAACATTAAGGCAGGGTATGAGAGACATCAGAAACCTAATGTCCAAAGGAAGGAATTTGAAAGCTAGTAAAAATCTAGAGTTTAATAAAATGTAGAGAAGACCCAGTCAAACCCTGGGAGCAAAGTACTTTGTCTAAATATGGTTGGATTGCTAAAGAACCTCTTAGACCCCCCAAATCAAGTTCAACCTTCTTTCCTAGGCCAATACTAAAAACTCGTTTTTAAAAACCTGCATAAATGTGAAGACATTGTAATCTTTTCATTTCCTAGAACATAGTCAGCATACATACTGTCATAATTGTATCATTTTGGGCAATTTCAGCTGGATTTCGTCTATGACAGAATTTTTTTTTTTGGGGGGGGGGTTGGTTTTGCTCTTATTTTTACAGAAATTAATAATTTTATAGCTAATCCTTTTTCAATTTCTGGTTTATCTTTTCATTGCATTTCATTAGGTTGATTTTTTGAGAAGTCTTAAGGGCTTCTAGAGAAATGATTTTACAAATTTCTTATGAATGGTTAAAAGGAATAATTTTATTAAGAAAAAAATATTTCACATAAATGTATTAATTCAACCATCTTAATTATTTTATCCAGACATTCATCAACTTATTTTCATGATTTGGGTACTATGTTATAGGTAACTTCCAAAATAATAAGTATTTCCATTGTATCTTTGCCAACTTATCCTTGCAATATCTGAGTTATTGATTTAAACTAAAATACTGTGTGATGCCCATGAATGAATCCTTGCTTATATCTTCATAGTTATATTTTTCATAATTAGTAATTCAATGGCAGGTGAGATGGGAGACTTTATTGTCAAAAGAATCTTATAGAACACAACTATATCCCTTGTCCTCACCAAAAAAACACCTGGGAATCTGTCTCCATTACAACTAGTCAATCTGTTCTTTTTCTGTGACAGCTGTGTGAATAGTTTGGCTTTATTTATAAGGCTCCATGCTACTGCAGGCAGGTGTATTTACTGAAGCCAAGCGCTCCTGAGCTATTGTTAGTACACTTCTGGGTAAAGTCTACCCACATCCAGTGGACCTGACATGCTCCTCACCCCAGTCCTGTAAGACACACAGACGATTTCTTTCCTACTGTCTCCTTCATTTTTACCCAGTTGTTCCTGTAGTGATAAAACTTGCAGGAGTTAGTGATGCAGGCAGGATATGATTAAAAGTGACTTTTGCCTAAACAACTGTTTAAATCAAGTAAGGATTGGTAAATGATCTGGGCAACTCTGATGAGATCCTTTGACAGCCTAGGTTTGCTCCCAGTCTCTCTGACTTGGAGCTTCCCAGTTCTAGTGCTCTGGTTCCACTGTATCCCTGCTTCCCAGGAAGGCTTAATTTCTACAGATGTGAAACACCTGATGTTCCAAAGTCTCTCCATTATCAGGACTGCATAATACCCTCCAGAAATCTTGTTGCTTATTTATTGCCTTGTTCTTTTATTTCTTGCACCATCACAGAGAGCACTTGGATGAGAAGGAAGGTAAATATGGAGCCAAGTCTCCATTTCATTCTGAAGGGATATCCTTTCATTTCTGTAAGATGCTGAAAAACTTACAAAATAGAACTATTTCACCAAAATTCACATGTGCATCATTAATCATCTCAGGCCAGCAAAAAATCATTTGAAAATAAAAGCTGATCATGAAGTTAATGACCTTTCTTCCAGAACTGAAGCGACCCTGTGAAATCTAACATCATATACTATTTTGCCATCCCCTTGACTAGTCATCTACTCATGGATAAATTGCAAAGGATGTGTTTGATGTATGATACTCTACTTTGGGATTGCAGAAGGCACCATACACACATGCACATATATATAGGAAACATGGTAGTCATACTTTGGCTTTACAAAATTCTGCAAAAGTCACCAGTCTAAAAAGCATGTTTCTTCAATTTTTTTTCCACTCTGAAAAGCATAAATTTAATGTTGAAACTATTTTAACCTAATGTATTTGCTGGGACCCTAACAATATAAACAGGGAATGTCCAATGCTGGGCCAATCGATCCAAATCAGTCTCAGGGTCCAGTTTGGGCTCATAGAACTCAAAGGAGAATGATTCTGTTACAGATGACAAAACTGAAGTCAAGATGTAGAAGATTACAATGTAGTTGCTAGTGGCATTGTTATTCAAGATTAAGATTTTAGATACCTTATCTACTAATCTCCCTCAAGGACATTTACCAGTGAAAATAGAGTACCTATGTAATATGTACATCTGCTAGCTAATCCATTCTAAGAGTTTCTAACAAAACATTACATATTCAATACTAAAAATTAAAAGGATTCAAATGATCTCTAAAATCACATACTATGTACAGTTCAGCGAATGAAGAAGACCCCTGTGCCAAGGTCCTACATACTGAAGTTGTCTTTCTCAAGAAAGCAAATATATTTTCCCCTTATAATAAAGATGTAAGGAAAGAAAGGTACTCTGCAGATATGCCCAAAGCCAACACAGATAGTCAATGGGGTAAAGACCTGAGTTAGGATTTTCTGTGCCTAACTGCAGCTCAAGAAGATAGACTGTATTACCTCTTCCACTCAACAGTTAATAAAGAGATAGGGTTATATCAGTTTGAATGCTACTTCTTGAACTGACATTTACCAGATTATGATAACTAAATGAATCTTAATGAATAAATACAAAGGAAAGAAATGTGATAATACTGTAAAGCTAAGCATACAAATACACATGAGAAAGAGGCTATGATACATAGGTCAACTTATATATTTCAGAATCTTGGTTTGGTTTTTGTTTTGGCTTGAGTTGAATTTTGATAAGGTAGTGAGGTAAGGTGGTCAGAGGGGAAACATTTCAAGGAAATTGCCAAAGAAATCCAAGATTGGGTTGCTGAGAACCTGTTCCGATAGCAGTACAGAAAGTAATCCCTTGGCACATAAACTTGTCCAACAGTGCAAAGCCCAAATCTTATGTCCCAAGGATTCCATGTCCTCATTAGTCTGCAGTAAAAAATAACCTTATTAAATGTAGAAAACAACAAATAAAGGGAGACTAATAATGCTAATTTCCAAAAGAAAAATAAACCCGAAAAATAGATCCTACAGAAATAGAATTGAATGAAAGTGATATTTACATTGTTATTGGGGAGAGAGATGTTAGGGATTGAATGAAATTTTATTTCAAAAACAGTACCCAGGATATGTAGACTATTTGAATTTCTTCTAACAGAACTTGATCCAGTCAATTAAAGATACAAAGGATTTAAACAACATAAAGCTAGTTGAATTATACATACAGTAAGGAAATTTGTAAGCAGAGAATGCACTTTCTTCTCAAGAGACCATTAAACATTCAATTTCAAGAATTCTATTAAGATATTACACCACTTTGAAGGGTTAAGGAGGGGGGAAAACAGCAATTATCTCCACAGATATAAAAAAAAAAGGCAACTTGATTAGATTAGACATACATTCCTGCTGAAAACTTCTGATAAAAAAGTAATAGTCACCACTTTAAAATGCTCTATCTGTATGTCAAGCCGAGATGCATATTCAGGCTAAGGGTCAGCATCATGCTTTTCATCCTGTGACGAAAGCATTTCTTATAAATACAGAATGTGACAAGGAAGGATTCCATCACCCTTGACACTGAAAAACTTCTCAGAGTGATCTCAATGCAATTTATATAAGAGCAAAGGCAAGCACTGCCAGAACGGAAGCTCCATGAGGTTTACACTTTGTCTCTAATCCAATATATATTTACTAAATTGCTAAATTACATAAATTCAAAACAAAAAGGAAGAATCATCTAAATTTGCAAATTGCTATAGTCATTTAATTAAGTACACCAGAGAGGTAACTAAAAGACAATTAGATCTAACAGGGGAATTCAATACGTTGGCTAGTTGCAAAGACATCAATAATTAGCAAAACCCATTCAGGATTTATAGAAAGTCTCTTTAAAGCTGTCTTAAAGCAAATTAAAAATTTTTAAATTAACGTATGAAAGACCAACTTAGAGCCAGACAAAATTCATATCTTGAAAGTAACAACATTAAATTAATCAATACATTTTATTGTTTATCTATTAAAGCTGACTATCATTAAAGGCTCAACCGGGAATGAGTCAGAATATCAAGGAGCAAGGACATATTCTGCCAGTTACTAAAACATATTATAAAGTTGCAATAAACAGTTTATTAATATTTGAAGAATATGTTCCTTATAACAGAAAAGAAAGTACTGAAATAGTCTCAAATAAATATGGAGAAATTGCATAGAATGAGATTTGCAATTCAAATCAGTGAAAGCAAATGGATTAATTAACAGAGGCAGAAAAACAGAACAATTAAAGCCAATTTACCTTACTTCTTGCTCCAAAATTAAAACCTTATAAACAATGACTTATGAAAGCATGAAAATATTAGAAAAAATGTGAGACCTCAGAAAGCATAACAAAGAATATGACTACATTGTTTTTTAAAATAGAATAATCATAAAGTCAAAATACAGATGATAAACAGTTTTTAGCCCAGAAGGCTTGCCAGTGATTAGTCCAGTTTTGAATTTATAAGCATACCTATACCTTAACATTAATGAGAAAAACAAAACCTTATCTAGAAAAAAAGGAAAGGGCATGAAAAGAAATTTCATGTATAATAGGAAAAATAAGAGAAAGCTTCATAAAAATATTAAAAAAGCATTTGAAATGCATTCACAATTAAAAGAATGTATATTTTAAAAAATGAGAGAGCACTAACCCTTTCATCTAATTTGGCAAGAAGATCATTTGTGCTTGGAAATTTGGCATTGTATATCAATGTTTAAAATGCACATGATCTGTGACCCAAGTTTTGCTTCTGGAGATCTCTCTTACAGCATATGTCCTCTTGAAAAATACATCTTATTAGGGAGAAGGAACCTCTGTTAATTTAAAGTACTCTAACATAATTTTATATTTTCGTACAGTAATATTCAAACATCTAGGCCTTGTTCTTAATCAAACCAGGGCTGCTGGATTTAGCACATTTTTCTTGAAGAGTGTTAAGTTAGGCATGGAAGGGGTTGAAAGTAATTCCACATTTTCTTACAGCTTAACACCTTCACACATTCATAGTTAATGGTAAAGGCCAGTCTCTATTAACCATCTAGATATTGTTCTAGACATATCTTCATATCTTAGGAACTTTCAATTTACTCATCAAAATTGACTATCTTATCTAAGGTCAAAGGAGACCTTATTGTATTTACAATAAGGATATTTGGTTTTCATGACTGGAAGAGAAATGTTAGATCCCCAAGAGGAAGAGAGATGGTAAGCTAATGTGACAGTGTATTTTCCGCAAGAGGGGAGTGCAGGGTATTCATATTCCTGCAGTAGCAAATGTCTATTTTTGAGCCTAGAGAGAACTCAGCATCACCTTATCTTAATCTCTAGGTCAATGCAATTAGTTTCACTCTGAGAAAAATTGCTTTCTGTAAATTTATATAACTTAACACCAGAAGCTAGAAGTCAGCAAAAGTTAAATTTAGATTTATAAAAGTATTCTGTTAATCATCCTTGCAGTTTAAAGACAGATAAGCTTAGAGTTTCTTTATTCAGAAGGTAGACAGCAGAAAAATCTTCCCCACTCTGGAATTTGCTCAATGTAGTGGACTATTTGTGTGAACAAGATTAAATAGTTCAATTTATGAATATCTGGATATCATTTAGGATACTTACACCCACAAAATCTGAAAACCCATTAGACAATGGCATACAGAAATGGGGAATTTTACAACCTTATGTAACAATAAAGGGAAGGCAGGGTAGGTTTAGGACAACTGAACTAATTGGTTCAGTGTTAGTGCTCAGTGACTTCATGGAGGATATAAGATGACAGCTAGCTACTAAGCAGTATGTCCTACAAAAGGAGGGGGAATCTGAGGTTTGTGTGTCTTCTTGAAAGTGAAGACAGCTTCCCATTTATTTCACATTGTTCACTGGCCAATGTTAAAAATTCATGTGGGTAGTTACCTTTAGTCAACATTCAATGACTAGCTTGAAGAAAATCTCACAAAACATATAAAGTCAAGCCTGAGAAACCAACATTAGAGAAACTATTATGGCATCACACTGTTATTTTTAATTGCAGAAAAAAAAACACAACTCCTTAATTTTTTTAAATAGGCTTTGTATATTCATTTCATTTTTATTCAAGTTCTTGTCCAAAATTACTAAAATGGATAAATTTTCTTCTTAAGTCTGACATATTAACTCTTATAAATACCTATATGTATTTTTTGTGATCATAATTTTTCAATTCTGATTTATTGCCAATGGAACAAAGATTGTACACTCCCAAAGATACCAGGATGATTTATTAAAACAGTAATTCTCCTAGTCGAGATGACTCCCCATCTTGGATAGCAAATCTCTCATTTAAATAAATAATGATATTATTATCAACATTTCTTTCAGTCCTTTTCAAATGAAGCTTCAGATACAGGTGCTTCAACAGTCTCAGTTAATCTCAGAAAATCTCAGGATTGAAGAAACCCAGTAATTTGGAAAAAATAAAAAAACCTGTGGACTTATTTTATTGCTACTGATTGAAATATATTGGTTTTTAGAGAAAATGTCCTTTGGTTCCAAATTATGTATATTGTGCAACCTCTGTATGTATTTTCCAAGTGATTTAAATGAATTTGAATCAGCTCATTAGGTTCCAGACTGGTACTGAACATAATGACTCATTCCTAAATTAATATTGTCTACCCTGAACTACTCCTGTCTAAATCACTTTAATCACTGGAAAGATTCATACTTTTCTAAAGGACGGCCACATTCAAATGAATTCTGCAATAGTTCATTAGGCAATGATGTCATTATGTTTCCTGGGTCAGCAAATGTGTTCCTGCTTGGCTTTAAAAATGGACTGACTGTGAGCAGATAAACAGGTACTTTGTATGCATTTGACATTCGTACATGCACAGAAGGGAGGCATTATGTTGGCATGAAATGTTTCAATTTGGGACATTTCTATGTTTCAGATTCAGCCTCATTTTTTTTTTCTTTTCTCAGCTTAGCAGCTTTATTGGACACATGTTCCTGTCTTTCAGAAACAGTTGAGGTGTCAAGTGCTTTGTCTCATCTCACTAACTTTTGGCCACTGAAATAGAGGTTCTAACTGGACTCTAGTTGGCATGCAGTATAAAACAGGAAGAATATTATGTCTGATGCTCAAATTTGGTGATACTTAAATGAAGGCTATTTCAGGAAGAAATAGAAGCAATATCAATATGATAGCCTATTCCATGGCCTTATGGAATAGAAAAAAAAAAAATCTCAAATTTGTCCCTCCCATCACCCCTTTCAATTGTCAATTGAAAAAAATGACAAACAGGGAATTTAATGTGTTTAGCATCTTTGCATATGGATGAACCACCTTCAAAATTAATCTCTCCAGTAGTTCTGGAAGGTGCACCCAGGAATAAATGCCAGGCCACTTCCACAGGGATCACCAGGGAAGGAGTCTCTGCTGTATACTAGGAAGTTCTCCTGAAGACACACCTAATGGGACTAGTGACTAATCTTAGCTCACAGTTTCAGATGTAAAACAAGAACATGAACTCTGGTCTTTATAGTGAGTTTACTAATTTACTAGACTAGTAACTCACTCAAAAGTAATTAGTACATACAATATCTGTTTATTGAATACTTATGTTGCGCTACACATGAAACTAGAATTTTTTTTAGATATTATATTTCATTTGGTCTTTATAAGTATTCTGTACTCTATTTTGCAGACAGATGTTTAATGATTGCCTGCCCTTTTGATGAGGCAGAAGAAGAAATGTCATTCAAACCCAGGTCTTACATTAACCCATTTTCCTTCCTCTATATTCTACTCTCATCCTTTATGCCAAGATATGAGGAGATAGAATGGAAAATAAAAGAGATACAAAAAACAAGAGTGAGCAAAGACACAGAACATAAGGTTGTAAAGGAAACCTCCACGAACATGCAAAGTACAAATAACCACTGGTGAGAACATGCAGCCTCAAAAACCTGAAGAAATGGATTTTGCTAAGGACTTATTTTATGACATCTTTTCTTTACAAATTGCAATTTGATTGGGATCTGACTCTAATTGCAACTAATGCATGTTCTCCCCTTGTAGGGGTGATTAAAATGGAGAAAACCCTTTCGGATCCACTACCTCTCCAAAGTTAAGCACACTATTTTCACATTCTACCATCTAAAATAAGAATGGCAAAAAAAAAAAAAAAGTATGGAAGCCAATAAGCAATAAGGAGGTAGTAATAAATAACCTGGCTGGTGAGAAGCAAGAAGTTTTCTTTAGACAAAGAATATACCAAGAAAGGATAAATGTAAATGTGATGCAATGCATGTGTGTGTGTGTGTGTGTGTGTGTGTGTGTGTGTGTGTGTGTGTGAGAGAGAGAGAGAGAGAGAGAGAGAGAGAGAAAGCCAGACCACCAGACAGACAGACAGACATAGAATTATTGGGAATTTTGCTAAAGGAGTTCATTAACCATTCAGCTTCAGATAATTGTTCCTTGTGAGAAAACAAGTTTAGTGTTGTCTGTTGTATTAAAATTTTAAAGAAGCTGGAAATATAAATTTTGAGAAAAAAGTCACGAGAATTTTTATACACTGATGACAAATTTTGTTTCTCTGAACTACTCTGGTACAAGAGAGAAAGATTTCTTTATGTTCTGATGTGCCATAGCATAGGAATTTGAACAAAGCTCTAGTTCTTATGTTTTATCCACTTTGAGGAGTGATTATCACATTGCATGGAAGCCTTGATGTGTGAATCAATATCTTGATCGTGAAATGTCTTAAGGGTAGATCTGTACGTTATTTAGTCCTGGGTCACTGAAACACGACATAAAATCTGGCACCAAAATATTCTTAACAAAAAAATGAAAAAATAATATTAGAAGGTTGTTTCCAAGGTAGATTATTTGTACAGCTTAATCTAACCCCAAAAGACCAAGAAAATGGGCTCCAAATCTGAAATAGCCAGGGGTAGCAAATCATTGAAGGTAAACTCATTTTTTCTTAGCTCATGATGGAAACAAAATATAAAGTCAATTGGTCCAGCTGGGTTAAAGTAAATTATTCTGGAAAACAATACATAAACACATTCTCTTGGCAAAAATATTCAAACAGAAGGCTTTTATAGGTGGATAATCAAAGTTCCTCATCTATGTCCCTCACCCAAATACTTTTTCAGGTACAACTAATATTGACATTTAGACACGTGCATTTTTACTTGTATCTTTATATAATATCAAAATGAATCACTCTATCTATTGTACTAAAATTGGATTCTTTTCCACTTAATGATGCATTGGATAGTTTTTCATTAAATATTCTTTTTCAAGATTATAGAATACCTCATATTATTATATATTTTAAAAACCGGCTTCATATTAAGGGTTTAAGTTGTCTTGAGTGTGACAATTACAAATAAACCTGAAATAATAAACCTTACACATGCTATTTATGTACATAGGAACATTATGGATAATGCAATTCTAAATATATTTAAAAATCTTTTAAACTACTAAATTCATTAAATATTAAATTTCAATTACTAGTACCAACTTGTTTCCCTTTTAAGTGCTTAACAAACTTAATATTCTACCACAAGAAAATGAGAATATTATTTTCTCATATTCTTGCCAATACATTCTTAATACTTATAAATTTTTTTTAAGTTTCATGAATGAGAACTGATAGTTTGTCACTGATTTATGTTTTATTGACTGCTAGTGAATTTAGGTACTGTTTTGCCGCAGTCTGGCTGGGCACAAATGCCGCAGTCTGGCTGGGCACACAATCACGAGCCACCACACAGCTTGTAGATTCAAACTGCAACTCTTTATTCCCGAACTCACACCAGCCGTCTACAATCACGTTCTGGGGAAATCCACGTTCTCTGCCCAAATCCACATCCACTGGGCTTCTATCTCCCAAAAAATACTGTCTGAATCCCGTGAGAACTCAAGGGGAACTCAGGCAGCAGGATACGCCCTATTCCCAGCAGGAATAATCTTAAACCTTAAACCTGGAACCTAAACTGGGAACGCCCTAAACCCGATTATCTTAAACCGGGAACACCCTAATCCGCCCTGGTCCTTGAGCAAGGTCACCTGCATTCAATGTCACTGCAAAATGTCAGCAACATGGGGTATGCTGGCAAGGAAATTGTCATACCTACTTGGCTAATGGCTCCCAGCACTGTTTCATGTGTTTATTTGTAATATATATTATTGTGAATTACCTGTGCATATTTGTGAAACAATCTGTGGATTCTTCTGTTAATTGTGTTAGTTTTAAATATTGTGCGTATTAATCTCTAATTTCTGTTTTAATTGCATTTTTTGGTCTTAGTGAGATGTAACTGAGAAATAAAGAGTATATACATTTAAGGTGCAAATGTAATGTTTGATGTGTGTATGCTTTGTGAAATTATCTACAATCAGGATAATTAATATATTCATCACCACTGCTGTGGTTTGGATATGTTTTGAGTGTATCCCACAAGGATTTACATGTTGAAATTCAATCCCCATATTGAGGTATGAAGAGGGTGAAACTTAATCTGAATGTGGTATTTATATATGAAACTTTTTTGGAGATATTCTGATTGGATAACTTCATCAGAGTAGAAGATTGAATACTGATGGCTTTATAAGAAAAGAAAGAAATCAGAATACCCATGTATTCCCTATCTCTTGTCATGTGGTACCTGTGTCACCTCAAAGGTCTGTCAGCAAGAAAACCATCACCAGATGTAGATCCTAGAAGCTCCGCAGCTATGAGTTGAATAAGCATTTTTTTTATTTATTAAGTTACCCACATTCAGTGGTAACTGCATTTTATTTCAGTAACACGTGGTGGACTAATACAACCATACATAGATAGTCACCTTTTCCTTTTTATTGTTAAAATACATAAGGCCTACTGTCTTAGTAAATTTCAAATATACAACATATCATTATTAACTATAGTCACTAAGTTGAATATTAGGTCTGCAGAACTTATTCATCTTTTTTTATTTTCATTTTTTATAGTAGTGGTATTTGAACCCAGGGACACTTAACCACGGAGCCACATCCCCAGCCCCTTTAAAAACAGTTTGAGACAGAGTCTTGCCAAGTTTCTTATAGCCTTGCTAAATTGCTAAGGCTGGCTTTGAACTCTGGATCCCCCTGCCTCAACCTCCCCAGCTGCTGGGATGACAGGTGTGCACCACCATGCCCAGCCAAAATTTATCGCTCTAGTAACTAAAAGTTGTGCCCATTAGTCATCATCTCTCCATTTTCCCAACCTCTAACCCCTGGTAACCACCATTCTACTCTTTCTCTATGCGTTCTACTTTTTTAGATTCCATATAAAAGTGAGATCTTGCAGTAAATTTGTCAGGGTTTGGCTTATTTCACTTAGCATGCTATCGTTCGGTTTCATCCACAACTGTAGAAATGAGACAACTTAATTCTTTTTTAAAAGTGAATTTTACTTCATTATGTATTTATTCCATATTTTATTTATGCTTTTGTCAACAGAAGACTTAAGTTGGTCCCATTTTTTTTTTCTGTTGTGAGCAATGCTGAAGTGAACATAGAGTGCACATGTTCCTTTGACATAGTGTTTTTCTTTTCTTTGAACATATACATATAAGGGGGATGACTGGATCACATACTAGTTCTATATTTAATGTGTCAGGAAACTCCATCCCATTTTCCACAATGATTACACCAATTTACATTCTCATTGACAGTACATAAGAGTCCCCCTTCTCCTGGAGAACACTTTTTATCTTTTGGCTTTTTGATAATAGTCATTCTAACACATATGAGAAGACGTGCCATTGTGGTTTTAATTTGCATTTATCTGAGGACTAATGAATTGGTCTTTTGTATGTCCTCTTTGGAAAAAAAATGTCCATTCAGTTCTTTGTTTTTAAGTTATTTTATTCTAACAAGTGATATGAATTCCTTATATATTCTGGTTGTAAACATTCTAGCAAATATATGATTCATAAATATTTTAGCTCATTCTTGGGGCTATCTTTTATGTTGTTTATGGTTTTCTCTGCTGTGCACAAACGTTTTAGTTTATTGTACTCCAACCTATTTGCTTTGACTTTTTCTGTCTGTGCCTTTGGTTTCTTACCTCAAAAAATCATAGTCAAGTCCAATGTCAAGGAGATTTTCCAGTATGTTTTCTTCTATAGGTTTGATGGGTTCAGGTCATCATCAAGGAGTTTCACCTCTCTACCCTCCTGGACTATAATTATTCTAAGAATGTTATTCTTCTTGATTCTGCTGCAAATAATATTGCTCTCTTGATTTCATTTGCAAATCATTTGTTGTTAATGCATAGAGGCAGTACTACCTTTGCATGCTAATTCTGTGTCCTCTGACTTTAATAAACTGGTTTGTTAATTCTAAAAGTATTTTGTTAGAGGCTTTGGGGTTTGTACATAGAAGATCATGTTATCTGCAAGAGACAAAATTTTATTTATCCCTTTTCTATTTTTGTGACTTTTTAACCTTGCTAATTGCTCTGGCTGGACTTCTAATATTATGTTGAGTAGAGGTGATGAGTGTGTTTCCATGTTTTCTTCCTGGTCTTAGATGAAAAATTTTCAGCTTTATACTAGAATATATATTTCCTCTGAGGTTGTCATATATAGTCTTTATAATAGATTCTTTCTGTTACATTTCTTTCTAATTTGTTGAGAGATTTTATTATAAAAGCTGTTGAATTTTGTCAAATGATTTTTCTGCATCTGTTGAGATGATCATAATTTTTAGCCCTCATTTTATCAACATGATAAACCATATTTGCTAATGTGTATAGGTTGAACCATACTTGCACCCCAGGGATAAATCCAATCTGATCATGGTGACTATTCCTCTTAATGTGCTGTTGAATTTGTTTCGCTTCTATTTTGTTGAGAATTTTTGCTTCTATGTACATCAGGGATATTGATTTGTCACTTTGTTTCTTTGTAGTATCATTATATGACTTTGGTATAGGGAAATGCAGGCCTCATAAGATGATTCTGAAAGTTTTATCTCCTCCGCAATTTTTTATATAGCAAGTATTTATATTATTTTTTTTTCTTTAAATATTCCAATTCAACATTGAAGCCATCAGGTACTGGAATTTTCTTTGTTGAGAGGTTTTTCATTGCTGATTTCATATCCTAATTCATTGTTCATCAGATCAGAATTTCTGATTTACAAGGAAATATTGAATTCATTATTCAGTATTGAAAAACTGAGTCTTGATGTTTATTTTTCTTCTAGCCTACCCAGTTGGCTCATATAGAGTTGTCATTATTAAATCTTAGAATCTTTTACATTTTTGTGGACTTGGTTGTGATAGTTCCTCTTTGGTTTCCAATTCTACCTCTGTCTTCTCTCAATTTTATTTTGCAACTCTAAAATTTTGCCAATTTTGTTTTTACATACTCAAAAAACCAACTTCTAGTTTTCCTGATTTTTTTCTATTGGTTTTCTAATTTCTAACACATTTGTTTCGAATCCCATTTTCATTATTCCTTTGCTTCTATTAATTTTCCGCTTCATTTGTTCTTTTTCAAGTTCCTTAAGGTATAAAGTAAGGTTGCTGATGTGACACCTTTCTGTATTCTTCTCTTAGGTACTATCATTCTAACTTTTCCTCTGAGAACTACTTTTGCAACATCCTGTAAGTTTGGATATGCTGTATTTGTGTGTGTTTGTCTCAACAAACTTTTTATTTCTCTCCTGAAGCACTTTGTGACTCACTGGTTGTTCAGGAGCATGCTGTTTAATTTCTTTCCCAGTTTCAACTATTCCAATTTTTTTCTGTTATTTTTCAATAAATAACAGATTTTTCTGGTGTCATACAATTGTATCTGGAAATGGTGCTTGATATAATTTCCATATTCTTAAATTTGTTATGACTCATTTGGGGGCCTTCTATATGATCTCTTCTGGAAAATGTTCCATGAACTCTAGTGAAGAATATGTATTCTGATGCTATTTAGTAAACTTTGTATATATGTCTGTAAGGTCCATTTGGCTTAAGGTGTAGTTTAAATTCCATAACTCTTTACTGATTTCCTGACTGATCTCTTAATTATTGAAAGTGAGGTATTGAAGTCTCCCACTAATATTGTATTGTTATTTCTTCCTTCTTAGTTGCTAATATTTGCTTTGTATACACATAGGTACTCTAATGTTGGTGCATTTATATTTAAATAGTTATATCCTTTTGAATAATTGTTCCCTTTGTCATTATATAATGACCTTGTCTCTTGCTACAGTTTTTCAATTAGTCTCTTTTGTTGTTTGTTTTATAATCCTTTCAGCAAAGAGTTATAAAATCTCTGCTTTTCAATCGAAGCATTTAATTAATCTAAGTTTAATTGATACATACAATTAATTAATTTAACTAGATTAAATAATTTAAATCATTAATGATATGTGAGGATTTACCACTGCCATCTTGTCAATTATTCTCTGTTAGCTTTGTAGTTCTTTTGTTCCATTCTCCTCTTGAGGGCTTCCTTTGTGAGTTGGTGATATTCTACAGAGGCATGCTTTGACTCCTTTCACTTTATATTTTGTATATCTGCTATAGGTTCTTGTTTTGAGGTTACCATTGTTCTTACATAAAATATATTATAGCTTTTATGTTTTGTCAAGCTGATAATTTCTATACCATTCAGAAACTGAAAACTGTGGGTTTATCTCCACAGAAGAGTACTCACCTCCTTTGTGCAAGGCTCTGAGTTTGAACCCCAGTATCAGGGAAAAAACTACACATTTCCTGTCCTTCCTCTTTTTATGTTTTCAGTGTTTCAATTTATGTATTTTTATGCTGTAATACAGCAATAAGTAATAAATTATTTTACCTATGATTACTTTGAGTATTTTTCTCTAAATTTTGAACCTAGAATTACAAGTGGTTTAGATACCATCATTGCAGTATTAGAGTATCTGAAACTTGACTGTACTCATCTTTATCAATGATGTTTAGACTTTCTTATGTTTTTGTGTTACTAATTAGCATCCTTTTGTTTCAGCTGGAAGATCTGCATTTAGCATCTCTTCCAATGTAGTTTTAGTGGTAAAGAACTCCTCAGCTTTTGTTTGGAGGATTTTATCTCTCCTTCATTTTTGAAGGAGAATGTACTGAGTTGAAGTATTCTTGGCTGTTGCTGTATCTTGCAAGTTCATTCCTAACAATGTACTATTTACCCCATATAGAATTAATATACCAGAATGTCCTGCTATTTTAAAAGGAAAAAAAAATGGAGAACTTTGTTCTTTATTTATCTTTACTGGAAGCTTTAGAGTCTTAGTTATTACGTGCTAGGATATATAATTATATACTTTGTAATTCATCTTTACGTAAAACTTTCACAGCATATATTGTTTCTGTCTGAATTTGAACTCTTAGCATTTATCAGTATTTATCTATTTTCTATTATTAAAAATAAAACAAAATGTAAAACTTGTATTAACATATATTAATGGGTTATATTAGTATGTTAACAAACTGGCTGCTTTTTAATGATACCTGATTTGCTATGTGTCAGAAAACCTTGAATTTTATGTATGATGAAGACATAATTACATATGCTAAACTCAAAGATAATAAAGATGAGTTTATCTCCTCATGAAATGGTGTTTTAATTATGACTTTCAATACAATTTAATTAAACTTTATTTTAAACTCCCTTTACTAATGTATTGAGAGGAAATAAAACTGCATCTAATTTTAAACTTTTAAGAATTAAAATCATGTTTTTGTGATTAAAAAAGTCAGGTTTGGAGCACTTAATCCCAGATGTTATAACAGATTGTTCAAGGTTCATACAGCAACTGAAAGAAACTACAACATCCTAACCCATTACAATATTCACATATTAAAAACATCTGTAAAAGAATAGTGGTTAAAAAAAATGAACTAATGAAATAAAATTCCAGAGATAAGAGAACCAATTTAGAAGTAAACTAAGGATCCCAACAATTTTTTTTTTTTTATTCTGGTGGGGATGTACTAATTTGAGTGAAGTTTGCAGGAAATTTTGACTCACTCCAGGCAAAAGGATCTTCTAGAGGAAGAAAAACTAGCATATATTTCAGCAGTTATATAGAGCTAGAGTACAAAGGAGCAACAATAGGGAGAACCCTTATACTACAGTGCATGCCCTTCAAAAAAATCACTGTAGGTTGAGGCTGTATCATAGCCTAAAGAGACAGGCCTGAAAACCTTGGATAGCAGAGTGGATTTTGTAGAAGTGTCCTGGAAGTTCTGAAGACAAACAAAACAAAAAGAATCACAGAGAGTTTTTATAGGGAGTGAACAACTAGAATGTGAAACCCAGAGTTGACTGTGGCAGAAAGTTTCAGGCTGTAGAAAGTAAGACAAGGCAGAGGTAGGGTGACATTTACTAAAGTGCAACGTATTTTTTTATCCTTTAAAATTTTTTTGATTTGTTCTTTTTAGTTATACATGACAGTCAAATGTATTTTGACATATCATATATATGGAGAATAATTTCCCATTTTTCTAGTTGTAGATGATGTGGAGTTATACTGGTCATGGGTTTATATATGAACATAGGAAAGTTATGTCTAATTCATTCTACTGTCTTTCCCATTCCTCTCCTGTCCCCACTCCCCCAACTCCACCCTGTCCAAATCAGTGAACCTCTCCATCTCCCTCCTCACCACCCACCTATTGTGAGTCAGCATCCATATATCAGAAAGAACATTCGGCCTTTGGGTTTTGGGGGAATTGGCTCATTTCACCTAGCATGATAGTCTCTAGTTCCATCCAATTACCAGCAAATGCCATGATTTCATTCTTCTTTATGGCTGAGTAATATTTCATTTTGTGTATATGTACCACATTTTCTTTATTCATTCTTCTGTTGAAATACATCTAGGTTGGTTCATAGCTTGGCTATTGTGAACTGAGATGCTATGAACATTGATGTAGCCATATCACTATAGTATGTGAATTTTAAGTCCTTTGAGTACATCCCAAGGAGTGGGATAACTGGGTCAAAGGGTGGTTCAATTCAGTTTCCTGAGGAATTTCCATACTGCTTTTCAGAGTGATTGCACAAATTTTCAGTCCCACCAGCAATGTATGAGCATACCTTTTTCCCCACATCCTCGCCAACATTTATTGTTACTTATATTCTTGATAATTGCCATTCTGACTAGAGTGAGAAGAAATCTTAGGGTAGTTTTAATTTCCATTTCTCTAACTGCTAGAGATGTTGAACATTTTTTTTCATATATTTGTTTACCATTAGTATTTTTTCTTCTGTGAAGTGTCTTTTCAGTTCTTTTCTCCATTTATTAATTGTATTATTTGTTTGTTTGTTTGATTTTGGTGTTTTGGGGGTTCTTTATATATCTTGGAGATTAATGCTTTATCCGAGGTATATGTGGCAAAGATTTTCTCCCATTCTGTAGGCTCTCTCTTCACATTCTTGATTGTTGGCTTTGAAGAAGCTTTTGAGGTTGATATCATCCCATTTATTGATTCTAGATTTTACTTCTTGTGCTTTAGGAGTCCTGTTGAGGAATTTGGCTTCTAGGCCAACATGGTGGAGAGTTGGGCTTACTTATTCTTCTAGTAGGCCCAGGGTTTCTGATCTAATGCCTAGGTCCTTGATCTACTTTGAGTTGATTTTTGTGCAGGGTGAGAGACAAGGGTTTAATTTCATTTTGTTACATATGGATTTCCAGTCTTTCCAGAAATATTTATTGAAGTGGCTATCTTTTCTCGAATGTATATTTATGGCACCTTTGCCTAGCATGAGATAACTGTATTTATGTGGGTTTGTCTCTGTGCCTTCTATTCTGTGCAATTGGTTTTCATGTCAGTTTTGGTGCCAATACCATGCTGCTTTTGTTACTGTAGCTCTGTAATATAATTTAAGGTCTGTTATTATGATACTTCCAGCTTCAAAGTGCAACCTAATTTGGATTAAGGTCTTCAATCTCCAGTCTCTTTCTCTAACACTGGGAAGGATTAAACCTGCCTAGTTTAGTATTACGTAATCTAGAATCTCTGTGTTATTTTCGTATATTTGAATACTATATATGAAAATTTTCAAGACCATGAGACCAAAAAATCAATAATTTAATAGACAATATACATGACCATCGATGATGAAATAAGTAAAAGATAACTTTAAAATAATTCTAAAAAGAGAATTCACAGAGAAAAGAAACAAGAAATAGATGAAAGGATAGACAATTTGAACCATAAATTGGAATCTATTAAAAATCATGTTAAATAAACAGTTTTGAACTAAAAATTAAATATCTGGAATTAAAAAAAATGAATGGATTTAGTAACATATTAGACATAGCAGGTTTAGTGAATTAAAGAATGAATAAATGAAAAGTGCAAATTTGACTCTTTTTTTTTTCTGGTTGTATACAAAATATATTCACACCATTCCTGTAACATACCTGTACTTAGGGTAATGATGTCCACCTCATTCCACCATCTTTTTTACCTCCTTGCCCCTCCCTATTCCTCCCTCCCCTTTCCCTTTTCTAGAATTCCTCTAATCTTCCCATGCTCCCCCTCCCAACCCCACTATGAATCAGCCTCCTTAAGGCAGGCTGGGATTGTGGCTCAGAGGGAGAGCGCTCACCTCGCATGCATGAGGTACTGGGTTTGTTCCTCGGCACCACATAAAAATAAAATAAAGATATTGTGTCCACCTATAACTAAAAACTAAAATATTAAAAAGATAGATAGAGAGAGAAAGGCAGAGGAAAAATGATGAGAAACAGAAAGTATACTCAATATGTGTAATCATTATATAAACGCATTTTCAAAGGAAAAGATGGGATGTGGCAATAGAAATACTAAAGAGATAATGCCTGAAAATTTTTTAGAATTGATGGATGACATCAATCCAAACTCAAGAAGGGCCATGAACCTCCAACAATACAGATCCAAGTCATACTGCAGAAAATCAAAGACAAAAAGCAATGTTAATAGATGTCAAATAGCAAAGGCACATTACTTTCAAAGAAGCAGCAAGAATAAAATTGATCTTGTAAATAAGAGAAGCTAGAAAAGTATGAAATGACCTTTTGAAGTGATAAAAGACTATAGTTAAAATTCTACATCCAGCTGAAAAGAATGATAGATGAAAACAAAAACTGTTTTTTCATAGGAAAAAAAAGTTGTTTATTGGCATTTTAAATGATTATATTAGAAAGGAAATTGAAGGGCTGGGGCTGTGACTCAGAGGTAGAGCGCTTACCTACCATGCATGAGGCCCTATGTTCAATCCTCAGCACCATATAAAAATAAAATAAAGATATTGTGTCCACTAAAAAATAAATATTATTTTTAAAAAGAAAGGAAACTGAAATGTTGACTCATTCATCTCAAGAAATTAAAGATAGTAATTCATATCTATGGAAATATTAATTAAATTCATAAAAACTTACAAACACGGATCAATAAAGAGAGAAAATATGTTGCCAATATTAGCAGCACAAACTAAATAATCACTGAGATTGTTCAGGTATGAAAAGAACTGATATTGAGAACAACTTGATACTAATTAACTTAGAATATTCTGTGTGATGAATAGTTTGGAGGGAAAAAGCAATTGCCCAACTTGAAATAAAAAGACCTTGAAATTTTTTCATTATCTCATATCTAGTAAAGAACTTGAATCTGTCATCAGATACATTTCCAAAAAATTATTGACGCCTATGGCTTCAGTCGTGAGTTCTTCCAAATATCCTAAGAAGAAATCATAATAATCTCAAAAAAGCTCTACCAGAGAGCAGAGAAAAGAAATAACACTACTCAACTTTCATTTCTAGACCAGGGGAATTCCAAAAGCAAAAAAATTCACAAGGATATTAAAGGAAAAGAAAATTCCAGACTAATTTCTTTTAAGTCACATAAATGAAACAATCCTAAATCCAATCCTAGAAGATCAAATACAACAACATATTTTAAAAAAGGATAATATATCACAAAAAGTGTAGTTTGTTCCAGGAGTATAAGGTCGGTTTAGCATTTGGAAAAACACACACATATGTTCACCAAAAGACGTGCACATGAATATTCATAGCAGCAATACTCGTAAAGCCGGCATCCATACCACTCAAAGTCCTACCCACAGTAGAATGGGTAAATAGATTGTGGTGTATTCACACCATGCAATACTATAGAACAATGAGAACAAACAAAATAGAACCACTTAACAATGCAGTACTGAAGAAATTGGGCCAGAATGCAAAAAAAGTAATAATAATAACAATAATATTATAATAATAAGTTTCTCTTTAAGAGGCAATTTACAGTGTACAAAAATAGGCAAAAGTAACTCTTGGTGTTAAGATTTTGGATAATGGCTACCTGGGGATGGGAGAAAGATTATGATGAGAAGGAGATATGAGGGCGCTTCTGTGTGTTGGTACAAGGGAATGCTCCATTTTTTAAAAGTGAATCATACTATACACTGATACTGGATGAACCTTTCTGTTTATGTATTCATTTTATTACAAAATTAAGGAATAACTGCTCCAAATTGTGAAGATGCTTCATGTAATAATGCCTCATTTAAACACTGTGTGTCTAAGAAAACCTAGTGCCCATTATTTCCCCTGCTACCCCTTCCATTTTGGTTGTTATTTCATTGATAATGCTCAGCCAAAGAAGGGGATGTGGGAAGAGGTCCTGGAATTTGCAGCAAAGGCATTCTGTTCATGACTCCTTTATTTAATCAGGGACTGATTTTATCTTTCACAAATGATTATAGGTTTACATTTTCTGCAGGTAAAAGTATTCACTATAGCATAAAACAGAAGTTATACATCTATCAAAAGTTAGAAAAGAAAAGATATGGCTGGGAAAAAGTCCTCTCTTACAAATCCATTAGAAAAGTAGTTTAACTTTGAACACCATCATTTGCAGGATCAATCTTATAATTTTCTCTTTTGGCAGATTTTCAAAGTTTTCAAAATATAGCTGGTTCTATAAATGAAGTCCCACAGCTGTGGTGCTGAGTTAATTTTCTAATTTCTTAGTAGGAGAGTCAATCTGCATAATCAGTTTCTGAAACAACGGTGTATATTTCCCCTGTTAATATCTGCTTAAAGGGGAGTCTTCTTTGATCCATGACTTATGAGGGAGAAAGATAACCAAGCTAAATGCAGTTAATTCAAATTGACACAGATTTAAAAGCCTCTAAAGTGTGTTGAGGCCAAGTAATAGAGATGTGGTACTTAATATGTTAATAGTGGCTACCCATTTGTAAATAAATCAATTAAATCACCTAGAAATAATTGAAATTAATAATAAAAAGTGTAAAATGTATGGGTAGAAAAGAAGCAAGGATTTATGCTCATGATATATAGGAGGGAAGTGGGACCAACCAGGAAATGCAGACATATACATTTCTCAGGCAGAACAAAATAAAAATAGACTTCCTAAAAGAAACAATATTTTTTGCAAAGTATTGTGTTTTTGTAGAAAACGTTTCATGGAAATACTTTAACATAAACATTTCATGGAAATAGGGAAAGGATAGAATAGACCAATAGAGTTGGTGATTGGGAAAGAACTGGTTGGAAAAAAGCTTGCCACCTAGAAGTGATGAGTCCTAAGTCAGCAGAGTCAAGGGCAGAGTCATAGCTGGATTTGCCTTCTAGTGAGATGACCAGGACAAAGGATTGAAAGTAGATTTGAGATGGTGAAGAGCTGATCAAGAGGAATGGCAGTGGATTCATAGAAAGCCACTCACATTGAAATGCCCAATTAGGGTTAACATTAATTAACTTACAGTGTCACATCCTAGCCATTTTTCTGACTTTTTTGTGTTAGTTTGTTGTTTCAATTTGCTTAATGGTCTACAAATTATGGAATCCTAATTTTAGAGCCAGGAGTAAAAATATTTGGAAATCTTTGCAATAGAGCGGCAATAGTCTTCAGAAACAAAGCATTACCAATCATCTGTTTTTGACATGCTGTGTAAACGTTCACAAGAGAATTCCGCATACAGTTGTAGAGGATTATGTATGTGCATTCGGAACCATCCCAAGGTATCAATTCCTACCTCATAACAATGGAACTCATGCATGTGCCTTGAAAGCAACTAACCATTGCTCTCTTGATTCATCACTCCTGTCAACTGGTCAAATAAGGTGATAGTTCAAAATTATATGTAAAGTTACTACTTTGCTCTTTCTTCTTACTGAAAATTTTCATGCGCTGACATACAACTATTTAACTGGAACTAATAGAAACTTGCTGCATTCTAAAAGAAAGAGGCTGGAACAAATAAAACTTAAAATAAGAGTGTTGTGCTTTTGTCTTAGAATACGAGCTTAGCATCCCAGAAAACCAGCACAGGAATGGCCACATGATTGAGGGTCAGGACATACTTCCTGCAATAACTGACTGGCAGAACTTGTATCTTCCAATGTATCCGGAGACATTTGTTGTCACACTAACTAAAAGGACTCTAGTGACCTTGGCTTCTTCCACAAAAGATCTGAAGAAAGGAAGCAATTCCAGACTTTAACCCAGCTGCAGAGCTTGTTCTAGGGTAAATGCCAATTTTACTTTTATCTTTTCCTATTTTTTTCAATTTCCTTGCATTTTAAATGTAACTGGACAAATAAAGTTGGTTCACACACCAAAAGTAAAGTTTGGTTCACAATGACCAGTAGCTAGAACTATTCTAATGTCCATGTCATGATTCTTTCCCTGAATTAAAGTTTAATCACTTCCCAGGGCTGTTCATTGATTTACTAAACTTCATAGGAGCCATTTTGTCACGCTGAAGTAGAATACCATGCTGGCACATGAAAATTGGAAATTTAAAACTGAGTCTCTCCAAGACTTGGGTGAAGTCACTGGATTTTCTGACCTTTAGTTTTGCTATTTAAGTATGTTAATCTTACCTCAGAACTACCTTTTAGTTGATCTTATCTTAGTGGGGTAATGTTGTTAGTAAGATCCTTGGAGATTCTTTAAGATAAAAAGTATATGAACCCCTGTTGTTTACTCAAATCAGACAGACGAGCAAAAGGTTTTAGCTTAAGAAATTATCAGTAGGATAACCCAAGAACTCTTCAAAGGGCAAACGCCTCTAGAACAATATGAGGGAGGTCCCCTTTGCTCCCATTTTTATACTTGCTTTTGTGTAGGAAGCTGTGAAAAAAAAATTGCTCTAGTAAGAAAATTCTCTTTTGGAAATGATCACTTTTGCAAAGCAAGAGAGTATCATCAAAATAATTAAGAAAGCCATCAGAGAGCTGTGTTTTGGTAATGATAAAACATTAAACACTAAAGATTGATTTCTTTCGTCCATTTTGCCTTTCACAAAATTACAGCTAAAAATGCTTGATTTTTCTAATTCTTGTTGCAATCTTCTTTGTACAGATATCACCCTTTCAAATCAATCTTGAGATATTAGTTTAATTGCTTCAAATAATTGAGCTGTTTTGCATATACAAATAGCATATTATTATTTGGTTCTGATGTGGCTTCCCTCCTTTGTTGAAAAAGAAAAAAATCCATTACAATTTTGCTGTAACAGACTAAATTGTGCTAGTTCCAAAGGTTAAAACAGGGTCAAGGCACTATTAATATATTCTAGATCAAATATTGATAGACCTGCTAAATATTAATTACTTTCTAGGTGCCTAATGTATCTGGAAATTCATGGCACTGTGTCCTTTTCTTCCCAGCTCTGCCACTTTACACACTGTTATATTTACTATCCCTGACAATAGGGTTTGGTAAACTGCCTACTCCTTATGCCACTCTGCTAGATTGGGTTATTTTGTTTCTCTTTTAAAATGCAAGGGAATTGAAAGCATAGAAAAGATAAAAGTAAATTTGGCCTTTACCCAAGAACATGCTATGCAGTTGGGTTAAAATATAGAATTGTTGCCTTCAATTCTTTTAAGTTGCAAATTTCCAAAAGGGAGATAAGACATCATTATTGATTCTATTGATTGTATTCAACCTGTGAATTTTTGCCTTATGATTTCAAATGCCCTACAGATTACATATGTTCTATTGCACCATGGGAAAACTTTGAAAAATATTGTCCATGCTCATCATTGAGTGGTGATAATGATATTGGTGGTGGTGATCATAATGATGAAGTTATGTTGCAAAACAGTCTCTTAGCAAGAAATTAATACAGTCTCCAAGTACTCCTGAAAATTGAGCATGCACCAAAGGATTTATTGCATTACCAAGAAATGAGTCCAGGCTAAAAAAAGGTATAAATTGCAGTGCAATTTATATAATGAAACATAATGTAAATATTAATTTTATAGTTTGTAATTTGGCTTTTGGCAGCTGTTACTGAATTTTAAAGTGTCCACTGGGTGCCTGCTAACTATACTTCTTGAGAAATGGGTAAGCAGTAGGGTCCTTTTTGTTAGTATACCCTGTTGCAATAAGCTTCACCTGCTGTCCAAAAAAAAAAAAAAAAAGGCCTACAGATAAAAAGACAATAGCATCTGGAAGCCTCTTAATGATGTGTTTTTGGACCTTGGATGAGCTGCTTAATTTGATGAACTGTTGCCAGTGTCTCTTCCCACCACCAAGCTGTCAGGAGCATTTTGTATCTCTGCTTAGAGTAATACAGTTGTGGGTGTGTCTGTCTGAGTGTTTGGATGCTGAGCTCACAGCCCTCTGTGTAAATTGAATATGAGATCTGGAAAACAGTCCTACCTTGTTCAGTATTAAATACACATTAGTGGGTAAGGAATCAAAAACAATAAATAAAAACAGGAAAGGAGACACAAAGGAAGGAAGGAAGGGTAGATAGATGACTGCATGACTGTATCTTATTTTTCTGGCTATGATAAATCCAGATAATCATTCCAAAGCAGAGTTGTCATTAAAAATACAATGCAAACCACATATGTGTTTGGAGTTTTTCTAGTAGTTACATGTAAAAAGTAAAATGAATGGAGCGAATGAAATTAATTTTAATCTTATATTTTAGTTATTCCAAAATATTATCTTGACCTGTGATCAATAAAAATTTACTCACAAGATGTTATTTTTTGTGTGTTTGGTCCTTTATCTGTAGTATATTTTGTATGCAGCATGTCTCAATTCAGACTAGTCCCATTTCAAGTACTTAATGCTACGTGACCAGTGGCTACCATATTGAACAGTAGAGCCCTGGAACCTCTCATAAGACCAGAATAAAGCTGGTTTACAGCTGAGACCACACTATTATTTGGCTCACACCCCTGTTTTATCTTGCTTATCTCATCCATTTATCACCAGGTACATAACTTCTACAAGAATTTTCATCTTGGGCTTTACTTCTAAGGCAATTGACCTAAGACAATACTTAATAAGTTAGAGCTCCTCACTTAAAAAATAATTGGACAGGTTTCTCCTCACTCCATCACATCATACTTACCATTCCTCCCGCCACTTTCAGTCTCTACCTATCTCTTTTTTAAGGGCCACCTGTTTTAAAGAATATTTATTTTGTATAAACTTCCAAAGTCAGAGCAGTCACCCCTTAATACTATTGGAACCATGAAAACTGCTGATTGGGCTTTGTTTTCTGATCTGGAGACTAATGCAGGTGCAAATTGTTTGTAGCACTTCTGTCTCTGGAGTGGGCTTTGCCTGTTCTGAATTTCTCAAAATGGGATCCTGAGGTCAGTAAATGTTCAGTGTGAGTGATAAATGCATTTAGGTGAGGTGTCAAAACAAAAAACCCTTTCAAAAGACATGTGTCAAAAGAGTTTTTGACAATTCCCTGTAAGATGTATTTGAATATATCTTTTGGAATTATTCCTTTTTAATAGACTTCATTCAAATTCCGTTAAGAGAAACAAGCATTTCATATCTTTTATCCTTTGGAGAACGAAAAGGTGGGGTGTGCTTTGCAAGAATTCTTTTTATGTAGCTCAAGCTACATGGTGATGGATGGATTGCTAACTGTTCCCAAGATGGCCCACAACTGGCTAAAAAGGAAAAAATATGCATCCTTAGTGCCCGAAGCTGTGATAGCACTGAAACTGTCTCTGTGTACAGTGGCTATGCATTTTTAGTTCATTTACTTTTCTTTCCTTCTTTCTTTCTTTCTGTTGTTTGTTTATTTTTTTAAGGCTTGAGCAGAAGCAAAGAATTCTTCTGATGGGCAAGTTGATGGTGAGGACATTAACTGCATTTTAAAATCAGTTCAGTTCAAAAGAGATTGGAAGTAGAGAGAAAAGAAAATCTTTCAGCACTCAGTGAATTAAACACCAAGTAGCTCTGCAATTTGTTCCAATCCATTCTCATTCAAGGTGGATCTCAAGTGCCCTTTTTCTAAGGCATTCTCTTCAGACTTATTCAGAGTGGGAGAGGGGAAGGTTGGTGAATGCAAATGGCTACTTTTGTTGTTTGTTTTATCAGTGAGAACTGTCAATTCAAGTAGAGGATACAGATAAAAATACAAAAAAAAAAAAAAAAAAGGAAAAGAAGCTATATTAAAGCAAAACAAAATGTTAAGTGAGGGACAGAATTGTATTATGGGTGAGAGTTGGACTTGCAGTTAGAAGACTTAAGTTATAGTCACAATGGGTGACCTTGGGTAAAACATTAAATCTCTTAAAGCCAGTTTTCATTTTTAAATGAGGAGATTGGGTTAAATTATTTTTAAATGACTCATCAGTACAGTGGCTATATGGGTCCAAGCACCTTATATAAAGATACCTGATGTTGTACTACTTATTTTGCCTGATTGGAGGTATATCCTGGATAAATAGGTATGACTGAAAATGTTTGGGAGCAGATCAATCAAGGTTTAAATTTCACACCTATCACTTAACTATATGACCTTGAGCAAATGACTGGTTCCTCTGAACAACAAAGAAAATAATATCAATTCTAATTCGCAGAGTTTTGCAAGTGTCCTTGAACAATGTTTGGACTAAAATGGACTTAAAAAAAATAAAGCCTCCCTTTCTTGTCAGTTACTTGCGGCCATTTGTTTCTGCCACATCTCCTCCACATACTAAAAAACAACCACCAACACCAAAAGCCAAAGATGATGGCTTTTACACAGGAAAGTGGCTTCTCCCTTTGCCTGTGCAAAACAATATGGGGGAAAAGAAGGACATTGAGTCTCTGTCCCCTGCTGGGAAGCAATTTTTGATGCTTCAGGGAAGCTTATGTTTAGTTTATAAAAGATGATCCCCGAAGACCAGAGGAACAGGAGTGGACCAGACAGATGTTTAGATAAAGAAGCAGAGAGATATAGAGAAATGCTTCTTTGGGCTGAACTGCCGCCGGCTGCAGCAAAATAACCGGGGGTGACGAACAACTTGTGTACATTGATACAGCAGGAGTGGGAGCCCTTTATTGTAGGACAGGAGGGGTATATATACATTACACACAGTTTATCTTAATTAACATAAACTAGATACAGCACTCAACCAATAAGGAATCTCCACACTTAATGGCTCGCTGGCCTTACTTCACAAACCACTCCCTCTGGCAAAGTGCCAGGCGCCATCTTGACTTGTTTACAGACCCTAACACTGAACTTATAACTAAAGAGACCCAGAGAAATAATGCAGAAAAAAAATGCTGCAGGACAGTTCAGGAAAGAGAAGGGAAAATCTGCCTGACTCTAGTTGGAAGTTGGAATCTTGTCAGATTATTTGAGTAGGATCAGGTCTTTCACAAGATTTCCATTTGGGTCTATTTGCAGATAAAGGATTTGGAGCTTTCGCATGTCGAAATTGCAAAAAAGACTACCACTTTATATTTCCCATAAAGTATTATAAACCAACTGGCATTATAGCCCATCTTTTCTTCTACTTTTTTCAATAGATAATTATCATATCAGGTTGTGATGGCTAAATTTATTTTGCTTGATTTGTCTAGATATTACATATGTCAAATGATTATTAGATCTAATATCTCCTGTTTAATGTGTCCAGGAACATAATTTTTGACTTGAACAATTTGCATATGCATATTGTCTCATTATCTTAATATAATACTATTTGGGAAGACTGATTTCTAAGTAGATGATGGGAATACAGTTACACTGATGAGATCAGGTTTAAATTATCAGAAAACTTTCTAAATGTATTTACACTTTGTTTTGTATAAATTAATCATTAAAACAAGAATAAAGCATTTATTAGAAAGATTTTATCATTTCTTAAATAGCTTTTCTTTTTTTCCAACACATGTATTCCAGAATTTGCTCTTTTAACTGTATTATGTCTAGACTACTACTACACAGTCAGAAAAGACAATGTAAAGGAAAACTAGCTTGGAATTTTGGAGAGTTAGTTAAAGACAAAAGGAGATTGGATATTTTGTTTTCAAAGGTTTTTTTTTTTTTTTTTGCTAAACATATAAATGTTGAATATAATTTCATTGTTTTTAGTGAAATTTATTTTGTTTAAAATCTCCACTTTAAACATATCTTGTTCAGATACTTCATATATGTGTTACAAACTGCTTGAGGAATAACAAACAAAAAGGCTGAATAGAACATAGATTATCCACATCATGTTATATAATAATTTACCCCTATATTTATTCATTCCAGATAATATTTCCTGATCACAGGTCATGTGCTAGGCATAGAGCCAGAGCAAGAAGAGAAGTGATAGCAATGGCACAGCCCATCTCCCCAACTACCCCCAGCTTAGGACAGACAGATAAATAAAATTATTGTTGACTTTTGCATAGCCCAGAGCTGAACAGCAAGCCTCCTGATAATAAAACACTGTACTTCCCTGGTCCTAGTTAATATGTCTTACTCCTCATGCCAAATGCAAACCAATATTTGAATTGTAAATCTTTGTTCTATTGGGAAAGATGTGACTACGCTGCACTCGCATCAAGAATTGAATCTTGGGCTGGGGATGTGACTCAAGCGGTAGAGCGCTCTCCTGGCATGCATGCGGCCCGGGTTCGATCCTCAGCACCACATACAAAGATGTTGTGTCCACCAAAAACTAAAAAATAAATATTAAAATTCTCTCTCTCTCAAAAAAAAAAAAAAGAATTGAATCTTCTACAACTTGTGTCCTATTCAATGTTGTTACTATTCTATAAAAATCCTTTCACAAATTCAAAGGGAAGAAGAAGGGAGAAGAGTGGAGGGGAAGAGAGAATTATTATATCATTGGATTATACAGACTTTGGAATCAGAGACACCTATAATCAAATTTCCTGATGTCTAGTTATCATGTGACTTTAAAAAAAAATAAAAGCATTAAAGCTTTCAGAGACTCCTTTCCATATGCATACCCAGAGGAAGAAGATGCTTATAACATAGAGTAACTCTGAATATTGAAAAACAGTTACTTGCATGGATACTGACAGGATATATAATATTGGGATACAATAAATGCAGGAGTCTGACACAGGAAAAAAAAAAAGAGTTCAGCATGTTCATCAGCACTTGACTGCTTAGATGACATCCCCCTTCTTCTTGAAAAGCATTCTTGGACCACTTGGTCCAAATCTTGTTGAAAGTACAAATTAGCTTTATCTCCATTCCCTTAGGGAAGATCCTTTCATTCCCCAACCCTCCTAGACTTCTTCCCTGAACACTCCCAAATCACCAACACAACAATTATAAAATGAATAAATCCAGGCCCAAGGAGTTTAAGGAATTGAGTTTAGCAGGAGAAAAAAGAACCAGACTCCTGACCATCATTTTTAACAGTGAAGTCAACTTTTTGAGCTTTGGTTTGGTCAACTGTGAAATAAGAGTAAAAATTCCTGCGAGGATTCAATAAACAATTGTATTTCTAGTTCAGAACAGGTCCTTGTAGCATGAATTTGACAATTCTTCTGTTCTTTTTATATTTCTTTTCCAGGGATACCATAATAAAATATTATAAACCGGATGGCTTTAAAAAATCAGACATATTATTCTTTCACATTTCAGACCACAAGTCTAGAATCAAGCTGTTAGGGGATTTGGGTCCTTCTGAAATTTCTCAGGGAGACTCTTCTCCATGTCTCTCTCCTAAATTTGGGTTGTTACTAATCTTTGGCATTCCTGACTTGTAGACCCCTCCCACAAATCTCTGCCTCTCCCATCTCATGGTCTCTTTCTTGTATCTATCCTCTGTGTTTCTATGTTCAATTTTTTTCCTCTTTCTCTTGCAAATATACCAACTATTGTTTCAGGTTCACTCTAATCTGGTCCAAACTCAATTTAACTAACTATATAATTAATAACTACTAATTAGTCATTATATTTCTAAATAAGGTCAGATTCTAAGGATCCTGATTGACATAAATTTGATGGTGGGGGTTAGGAGAGGGTGGGATACTATATCTAACTCACTCCACTTTGTTTCTACTTTTGTGGTCCCCCATGGCATTTCACATAAAATTGAACATGTAGCAGGTATTCAACAAGTAGAACTTAATTTGTAATGAGCCTGAGTTTTTCTAAGAAAATCCTGGACTCTATAGCCAGAGATGCTATATATTCAGCCTCAGATATGCTGCCTGAAAAAAAAAAAATCACTCTATTGTTCACGAGGAACCAACTATTAACACAGCAAGACTGAAAGCATATTTCAAAACTCAAACCCTAGATATCATCTAGTAGTGATTAAATAATAGTGTGAATGCAAAAGACAGGAACACTTTCTTCTTAAAGAGTAACCAAGGATAGAGATTTCCTTATGCTATGAAAATGTGTCTAAAAGTCAGAATTCTATCTGCATGCAAGCAAGAATAATTTTTAAATGAATTAGATTTTCATTTTGCTCACATATCAATATCTACACTCTAGCAACATCAAATGTGTTCTTTGCCCAGATTTCTGGCATTGTTATTTCAAAATATGAACACTATGAATTAGAGGACAGAGTTAATTGTGCTAATCCTGTTATCTTCTCCACTGAAGACATTGGGCCAAACTAGCAATTTATTTTATCATTAGTTTGTCTTTTTTTTTTTTTTTAAAGAGAGAGTGAGAGAAGAGAGGGAGAGAGAGAGAGAGAATTTTAATATTTATTTTTTAGTTTTCGGCGAACACAACATCTTTGATTGTATGTGGTGCTGAGGATCAAACCCAGGCTGCATGCATGACAGGCGAGCGCGTAACCGCATGAGACACATCCCCAGCCCCATTAGTTTGTGTTTTGAAGACGTAGGAATAACTGAATGGTTAACTTTGGGGAGTAAATCCAAAGTGTGCTTTTGGCAAGCTGACCCTTGCAGAACCTGTTTTGGGTTTAATAGACCCTCTCACACTTATCTTTCATTATTTATTTATTTGTTTTCTTGTTTGTTTGTTATTATAGTCTTGGAGATTGAACTCAGGACCTTTCACTTGCTACCCAAGGGTTCTACCTCTAAGCTATACCCTAAGCTCTCATACTTATCTTTTAAACAGCACCTGTATTTCTTTTTTTAATATTTATTTTTTAGTTGTAGGTGGACACAATATCTTCATTTCAGTTTTATGTTGTGCTGAGGATTGAACCCAGGGCCCCACGTGTGCTAGGCAAGCACTCTACCACTGAGCTACAACCTCGGTTAGCATGTGGTACTTATAAGACAGCACCTGTATTTCTTAGCACAAAGTAAAAAATCCTAATATCAATGCTTAACAAATAAACAATACGCTGCAAATGACCATTTATTACTAAGGGATTCTGCTTAAAAAACACATCTTAGCAAGAGATCCATGAATGTTATATAAATGGGATGTATAGAACCATCATTGAAGATTACTGATAAAGTTCTATAGTTTAACATTTTGAACAGAATCTATAGCCCTTGCTAGGCCAAGCAAGATTTTCCATAATTCATGTTTAATTCAACACTTTTCTACCTACCTCTATCTGGTACGACTCACAATTTTTTCTTTCCTGAAAATTAATGCACCTTGATCATACTTTGAAGTGGTCAAGCTTTTGACTTCTATACTTTTGCACATACTGACTTTTCTAATGTCTTCCTTTAGATGATCTGTTATGTGCAGTAAAAGATGTTTGTTGTCTCCACTGGGAAAATGCTATATTCTTCTTACCTTGGGCATATGAGATTAGGTCAATTGGTTATGAACAACAAAAAGAATGCTTTTTAAATCACTGAACAAGGAACGGCTAGGTGTGGAAGGAAAGGGTTATAGCTCTGCTTTTCTGCCATTCTCTTATGTTGGCTGCATCCTTATGGTTAGAAATTCAACCTTTATCAGGTATGTCTAATAGAAGAAAATATGTCACTTTTGTCTTGTGACTTTTTCAAAAGAGAGAAAACAAAAAATTTTCCAGATCCCATAGCAAAGGCCCCATCACATTTCTATGTCAAGATTGTCAAGATTCACATAGTGTAATTATTCAGAATGAAGATATATTGAGGTTCTACCGCATTGCCACTGTTGGATCCCACTACACCTTGGGTATAGGATAGGAGTTATTTAAGCATATATATTATAACTTTAAAATTTCAAAATTCAAATTCAAGGGTCTTTTGTGGGCTTTTGGTCCCAGTTATTCGTAGTGAAGAAAAAAATATCAAAGGCTTCAGTTGGATGTCTTCCCCACTTACTAATTGTATAATGCTAATCAACCCATTTGGCCCCTCAGGAAACTTAAGCCTTTGTGTTTATATTAAAAGGTTTTGGAAAGAAACTATGCTTTCTATAGTTTGATTATGTGTGTCTCTCTGTGTGTGGTCTGTAACTCTACATCCATATCTATGTGGAAATTGAAAACTCCAATGCATTCATGATGTTATGAAAATGTGCATCATATCTTTAAATAAGTAAAGATAAATATGAGGCAGATAAAATATTATTCTGAAAACGGGGGTAGTGATGTGGCATAGAAGTTCACAAACCTCATTCTACTTTTCACTAAGCTTCCATTCACTCTCCTATATGTAACTATACAAACTATCACTTGGCCCCTGATCCATATGCAGAGATCTTCTGAAGAAACTGTTGTAATGATCAAAATATTCTATGCTATTCAACAAGGTAGCCATTAGCCAAATAGACTATTGAGTGTTGGAAAAGTGACTACTATGCTTAAAAAAATGAAACTTTTAATTTTATTTCATTAAATAAAAAACACAAACATGTGATGCTAGTTCCACCATATTGGACAACTGGATGTCTCCATACAATCCATTTCATCTGCAATCAGCTATGATCAACTCCCCTGTTTCAGACAATTTCATGTCCAATATACCTTTTCTTTACCTTCCCTGCAATAAATGTCCTTTTCTTTTTGTACAACTGACATACTTATTTCTCTTAAAAAAAGTTCTGTCATCTTCCAATTAACTTACAAATCCTTGATAACTCCCTCTTACAAAGTTCCATAGCGATATGCATTGCCATTACATTTTCTAATGATTTTTGGTGAAAATATTGTCACTGCCCATTGTTATTTATCTCAAGGTGTTTGCAAATAAACTTAGCTTATAGCTGTGTATTGTTTTTGCAATAGTGTATTTTTATAGTATTTATTGATACTGTGACCAAAAAAAGTCAGTGTTTCATTGTAGGGTTTAGGATTACCTGGAAATGTACAGGGACACAGGACATGGCTCTATTAAATTCATTGAAAAGAATAAATTCATTAACATTAGACTAGTGAAAAATTCAAAGAGAATCTGACGGTTGACTTATAACTACTAAAAGATAACATTTATAGAGAAGCATGAAACACAAGCCATTAGTAAAATATAATGCTGTGCAAAAATATTGAAGGAGAATTACCCCAATTAATGTGAGGCTTTCTATACCAAACTGAAGCTGAGATGTCCTGGAAAGATCACTGAACTCCCCACATTCTGATGTTTCAACTTTGGTTGGTAAGGCAGTTAGATTACTTGAAATCAGGAAAATGTGAGTCTCATCCTACCTCTAAGAGTTTTGTGATCTGGGGAAACTTATTCAACTATTTCAACTCTCCTGAAGTTTTTCCAATAATAAAGTTATCTGTCTCACAGAGAATCAATCACATGAGATAATGTATATGAAATGTGTTTTATCAACTGTGTGATAAAAATTTTGCCATTATCATTATTGTTGTGATTGAAGTTCTTATTTTTTCTTTTCAGTCCACTTAATAATCACTTTCTGAAAATTTGCCCTTTATCTACTCTTTACTAGTGCCAGAGAATATGGTCTCTAGATGTGGTGGCTTATTCTTGATAATCCCAGCAACTTGTGAGGCTGAGGGAGGGGGATCATAAATTTGAGGCCAGCACTGGCAATTTACTGAGGCTAAACTCAGTGAGATTCTGTCTCAAAATATGAAATAGAAAGGCTAGGGATGCAGTTCAGTGGTAAAGGGCCCTTGGGTTCACCAGTCCCAACAAGTCCAATTTAGTAAACACATGAAAAAAGGTCTTCATTCATGGAATTTTTTTTTATTAGTTGCTCAAGACAATACAATGATCTTGACATATCATACATTTGATTCAAATGGGGTATGAATTCTTATTTTTCCACGTGTACAGATTGCAGGATCACATTGGTTATATAGCCACGTTTATACATACAGCAATACTAGTGTCTGTTGTATTCTGTTGCCCTTCCATGGAAAATTTTCAACAAGTTTTCAGGTAACCATGCTTTAAAAAATGTTTGGGTTCTAACAAGTTGAAGAACAAATGAACTTGAAATAAAAGGTAAGTATAGTATTCTACAGTGCCTTATAGTATTTCTCAATAAATATAAATTATGCACATAATTTCTTTTTTTACCTAAACAAAATCTTCAAATCATCCTCAACTATATGATATTCTTCATTTCCAAAATATGTCAACTTTGGATTTTCCTCTTAGATCTCACTCTTCCATATTCCCCCAGCCAAATTACACATTTCCTTTCTCCCAGGGATTCTCCTTTAATCCATCTTTCCTGGTGTTTCCCGGTGGATTCCTCTTTCTAACATCCAAATATGTCATTACTTCCTGACAAAAACACTTCTATCACTACTTAGAAAGGATCAATAAAACTCAGACTTCTAAGCTGGCTTATATGCTGCTTTACCTCACTTTGAAATTCCGTTTCTACAACTCTTCAAACAACCAGTCCAAAATGTCCAAATATTGCAGGTTCCCCATGAACCTGAACTCTGTGTATTGTGATAATCTACTTTGTCTTCAAGAGCATCCCTTACCATGTTTTTGACCAATGAACTTTCATGATCAGACTTACATGAAAATAACTTTAGTTATATTAAGTATTCTGAAAGCAGGACTAACCTATCACTCTTGTAGGATTTTCCTTAATGTGTTCTGAATTCTTAATATGGAATGATTTCAAAGGCCTATGCATCCACAAATGACTGCAAAAATCCCCCCTGAGTCTTCGACATGCAAAGGAATAAAGGAAACAGCACAATTTGCATTTGGTAGGAAAAAAGGTGTAATGGGTACTCTTGAATTTCCTGTCCACCAGTTGTCAGACTTGCCATAATCTAATCTATTACCAGGTCTCTATAAGATATCAAGAGATTTCTTTACCAATGTTGCACAGGGAACAACTATTGGAAGTGGCCCAGAATAACAATTCTGACATTTCACTCCTGAAAGTATAGATTGAATCAATGAATACCATCAGCTTAGAGTTGCAGTGTCTAGGAATTTGAATTTTAAAAAATAATATGTTAAATTTCTACAGAATTTTACCCATTCTCATGTAGGATCAATAAAATAAACTCAGGTCTAGAGTTTTATATCAAAGTGTATTTGAGTGAAGACTATACAATATAAAAGGCAGAATTGAATTTTTTTTAACCGTTGGAAAACATACTTTTTTTCAAAGGTTTATAACTTGAAAACTGTTTCTATGTTTCAGTCAAAGTTTCCTAAAAGACCTTTTTCTTCCAGCCAGAGATTTTATAAGAAAATGCTTAAATGGAAAAAAAAAGAAAAGGAAAAGAAAAAGCTTTTAACAGAAAGTTAATAGGGTGGCCTAAATGGAACTTGAAATGGAAGCATTCATCCCCTTAATGTGACTCTCCATAGAACTTCAAAGGAAAAGACAGCAAGACAGGCCTTCACAGCATACAGGAATGAGGGTGGGCTGCATTTGGCATTAGCTAAGGTGGTTACTTCAATCCTAAATATATTTTATCTACAACCAACGCAGTTGCCCTTGGAAATTTCAGCACCAAAATGATCGTTGGCTACAAAATCCATATGCATCTTGGTGTATCTTGCTCTCAGCTTTGGTGGGAGAACAATCATGTGAGCTGTCATTTTTTTTTCTTTTAAGAACAACATGCTCACAAGAACACAAGGTATTAGAGACATATTCTTGTACTCTTACAAAGAGAAACTGACAGTGTGACATTTTCCATTCTTTTTTCATATCTTTGTCATGAAAATGAGACCTTAAAGTGTGAATATTGGTTCTTTAAATGCCACTGATGGTCTTTTGCATTTAAGAATAAAGGATATTGATGGAGTATCTCCTTGTGTGAATGGTGTGACTCATTGTTTAGTATGTGGTGGCACTCTGGATATTATTTCAACCTGAATTAGAATTTGTCCTCAGTCTTGCCCACAGCCTGAGATGTAAAATACTATTTACAATCTACATTATTTAATCTATGTGTTCCGTGTTCTTTGCTGTGGCTTCAGCTCTGTTGATAGTTGAGTACTTTTGAATAGAAACATACAACATAAAATTTGATAACTTAATATAGTCTGCATTCAGAATAATATCTATCAGCTTTTGTTTTACATCCAAAAGTCTAATAAAGAATGTGTCTAAACTAATACTGCAGTAGCCCTGTCATCATATAAAGTCCTCCTAATCAAAAAAGCTTGGGAAAAACAAAAGTCAAGGTGACATCCGAGGGCCAGGAAAAGGATATTCTACCAACTAGCAGCAGTAAAAGATAGAGGCTCAGTGAAACAGGCCTTGGAATACAGAAACATCAGATCTGTATTTTTGGCAAAAAGGATAAGCTCGGGGCTAAGACTGGAAGTCTCAAAGTCAGATAGAACTAAGAAGTCAGATATGTAGAGCAAAGAATGGTCAGAAGGGAGTACAAGCCCATCAATTTCACTGAGGCCTGTAGAATCATGGGGCAATATACAGTACTATTTGAAAAGGCACAGAGATGGGGCAGAAAATGATTCTCTTCTTTAAACAATTTTTTTTTTTGGAAATGAAACCTTCATACCTGGACATCTTAAAGGAGAAAAGAAAGGTCCAGATATGTACAAGAGATCCTTTGTAGGTAATCCCAGTTCCCAAACCAGAGAAAACAATTTCCCTAGGGTAGTCCTGAAAGGGAGTTTGTCACACTTATTGCAGACCTTGAATTTCATTTGAATCACTTACTACCTGTGTGACTTTAAGCAAGTTTCTTCCCCTCTGAAGATCTCTTTGCCTTACTTTTTTTTTTTTTCATTTCCAAAGTGGGAATTATAATAGCACATGACTCACAGTGTCATTTTAAGTATTAAATGAGTTAATGTAGGTGATTACTTTCAGCACTATGACTAAGGATGAAATTTCTTAGGACTTAGGTCTAGATTAGGGGGAAAGCATAAGAGTTGTAATGGCTCTATGGGATTTTAAGAAATACCAGAAATCTATAAATTTCTGAAACACAGATCTAGTCCTCCTTACTTGCCTGTTTTGCCCTACTATGTGGCACTGCAGGAGAGGCAATCCCTCATAGTCATGTAATGGTTACATATCAAAAACCTTAAACAGGAAGAGGCCCTAGTAACAAGGCCGATCTCACAGTGAAAGTTTAAAAAACTTAATGTGAATTGAAGTAATTGAAGCTGCACACAGCTGAAACCCAATTCTATAACTAAAATGAGAAAAAGGACCAATAAATCTCTTTCTCTTCTTTACAGTGGAATGGGCATGCCCCCTTTAGGGAAAATTAATGTTAACTGCATTATAGATTATTTCTGTTTAAATCTAAGCTCAGAGTACAACCAAAAAATGTATGAGACCTATGATACATAATCAGAGATCAAAATACATAGAAGCAGAACCACAAATATTCTGATAATAAAATTTTAAAAGCACTATTTTAAAAACAGGTATTATAAATTTGGTAAAGAAATGATCAGAAAAAATGGACAAAGATGGATAAAATAAATTTCAGCAGAGAAAAGAAACACAAAGAGAAATACATAGAAATACACATTATAAAATATCTGATGCTATACATTATATAAATGAGGAAAAATTAAAAACTCTGATGAAAGTTGAAAAAGCTCTAAAGCGTTGAAGAGAAAGTCCATGCACATGAATATGAATAGGAAGATTCAATAACATAAAGATGTAAGTTCTCACCAAATTGATCTACATTCGACACAATGGAAATCAATTTAATTGAAAAACCACAATCCTATCAAGTTATTTTGTAAATATTTATCAACTGGTTCAAATGGTCACATGGAATGAAAAAAAGAAAACAGAGAACAATACTAAATGCAAGGACAAAGGCAGAGGGAGGACACTACCAAAGTCTAAGATATGTCAGAAAAGGATAGAAAACACTGGGTGTGGTGGTGCACACCTGTAATCCCAGCGGCTCTGGAGGCTGAGGCAGGAGTACCAAGAGTTCAAAGCCAGCCTCAGCAAAAGCAAGGCACTAAGCAACTCATTGAGAAACTGTCTCAAAATAAAATACAAAATAGGGGATGTGGCTCAGTGGTTGAGTGTCTCTGAGTAAAATCCCTGGTAACTTTCCCACCAAAAAAAAAAAAAAAAAAAATAGTATAGAAACCAAGGTAGTGTGGTTATCATAAAAGATTAGGAAAAATAAATCAAAATAAAGAGCCCACAAATACATCCACATGAATATTGTCTGACATTACAAAATGCATCAAAGGCAATGCACTAGAGATAGGATGCTATTTTCAACAAATGAAGCTGAAAGAACAGAATATTCATATGGAAAAACATTGAATCTAGACATAGTCCTTAAAACATCCATAAAAATTAACTCAAATGGACAATAAACTTTAATATAAAAAGCTCAACTACCAACTCCTCATAGAGAGCACAGGATATCTAGGTGACCTTGAGCTTGGTGAGGCCTTCTTAGATATAGCACCAAATCTGTGATCCATGAGAGAAAAAAATTGATGGGTTGGACTTCATTAAAGTTGTAGCTTCCTTGTGAAGAGATGAGCCATATTCCAGGAGAGAATATTTGCAAAGTGCACATCTGATGAATGACTTAATTTTAAGGAAGTTCAACATATGGAGTTTTATCTTAAGTTCAACTTATCATGTTCTTTTTCTCACAGTGTTGTATCAAAGAAAATATATTGAATAAAATGGGGAAAACCCAGATGCATATTGCTAAGTGAAGGAAACCAATCTGAAATTCTATATACTATGTCATTCCAACTATATGATTTTAAGAAAGGGCAAAACTCTAGGTAGGAATAAAAGATCAGTAGTTTTCAGGTTTCTGGAGAAAGAAGAGAAAAATGAATAGCTAAAACACAGAGAATGCTTAGGTCTGTGAAACTAATTCTGTATACTACTGTAATTATGGGGTACATTAGTTTTACATTTGTCAAACATATAGAATATATAATACAAACAATTATTTCTAATGAAAACTATTAAATTTAAGTTAGTAATGCATTAATATTGCTTCATGAATTGCAATATGTATAGCACACTCATGCAAATGTTATTAATAGAGAAACCAGGAAAGGAATTAAAGGAATATATAGAAAACCAATTTAAATTGGTTGTGAACTACAACCAAATTAAAAAATGAAATAAATTCCACCTGGAACGTTATAGTCAAAACACTGAAATACGAAATTAAATAAAATTTGGAAAAACAAGCAGATTCAAAAATAAACAGAAAAAATACAACAGAAGTATCTGCCTTCCCATCAAAAACCATGAAAGTTAATAATAGGCATCCGTAGGATAATCTTAAGAGTACAAACACCACCAATATTGAGGTCCATAACCAGCAATAATGTTTTTTAAAAAATTGACAATATTAGATGTAAAAGAGAGATCTCTTCAATTCCTATGAATATGATATGGGTAATAGGGAAATAGTTTAAAGATATTATGACAAGATATTGTGCAATTTAGGTAGAATGGGTAAATTTTTTGAAGGAAAAAAACTACTAAAACTGAAAAAAAAATGAAAAACCTAAGTAGCTATATACCTATAAAATAAATTATATTGTTAGTTAAGCTTTCCCAAAACAAACATAGCTGAGAGGAATTTATAGATGAATTAAATAAAACATCTATAGAAACATATCAATCTTGCACAAATGCTTTTAGGAATCAGTAGAAGAAAGACCAATTTTCAGTCAACAAGACCAACGTACCCTGAACAAATCCAGAAAAATACATCAAAGTATAAGAAAACTTGGTCTGGGGATGTGGCTCAAGCGATAGCACTCTCACCTGGCATGAGTGGGGTGCTGGGTTTGATCCTCAGCACCACATAAAAATAAAAGATGTTGTGTCTACCAAAACTTAAAAAATAAATATTAAAAAATTCTCTCTCAAAAAAAAAAAATAAAAAGGATAAGAAAACTTTTAACCAAAATCCCTTTTGACAGTAGGCATAAATTTCTTTGGCAAATATGAACAAATCAATTCAGTTATATGTAAATGGAAAAATGCAATAATGCCATGTTTTACTCCTAGGATTAGCTTAACAAATAAAGCAAGAGAATTCATTGTGTATGCAAAATAAAGGAGAAAAACATATGAACACCTCAACAGATATAGACCATCACGAAATTCATGGTTAAAAAAAAAAAAAATCAACTGGATTACTATATAAGAGAAATTCTTCAAGTTCAAAAACAACACATCAGTGGAAAACCTGAACATAAGATCTTATTTACTGGTGGAAATTCTCACAAGAAAAGAGTATACAAAGAGTATTTCATATAAAAATAGAACAATGTTGGTACATGGTAAGCTGTGTGGCAGCATGAGCTATTAGCAAAGACATGGGAACTTCAAATGTCCATCAAAAGGGGAATTGATAACTAATCTAAATATGTTACAGTAAGTTCACATATGGAAATAATAGGATAAAGAAAGTTAACTGCTGGTGCTGTAGCTCAGCGGTAGAGCACTTGCCTAGCCCGTGTGAAGCCCTGGGTTCGATCCTCAGCATCACATTAAAATAAATAAATAAAATAAAGGTATTGTGGGGAAAAAATTCTTTAAAAAAAGTTAACTAAATGTATAGGAAACTACTCAGACAGTTACATTTTCAATTAATTAAAAAATAATTGTGGACACTTGTATGCAGAAGCCGACAGATAATAGTTTGCAAGAATTGATCATGTGCCCTGTTTCCCATTTCTTGTTTTAGTGACTTCACACTGATAGCTAAAAATTAGACACTGGGAGCATCTACAGTGTGCAAACAAGCAAGTGTAACAATTTTTTTTTCTGCTATGAAGAACTGCTTTTTCCACATCTAGGAGACCACTGATCATATGGTCTTATTTCAGGAGGAGAAAATTCTAAATTGGAGGCTCAATAAATAAAATAACAGTCACAGATTTTCTTTAATTAAGAAAGATTCAAAGTAAATTTTATTTAGACCAGTGATGTAACTCTGTATTTATATTAAACAGTAAGAACAGATATTTACTTTAAACATGGGTGTTTGGGTTTTTTTTATGTTATGCTGCATATTATAACTCTTTGCTAATGTTCAATATATCTTGTGAGACCTAATAATTATGAAGCATAAAATTACATGGGCTGAATGACTTTTTCTAATGTAAAACAGGAATAAATGTGGGATTGTGGCAGTTTGACTCATTTGTGTTGAGTTTCATATTTGTCTCCTCTCTTAGCACACAGGGAAGAATAGAAATAAAATCTGAAATGAACTAAAGATTAAGCTGCATACAGTTTCTCTCCTCTTTCCATGCTTTCTACTTGTCTGAAAAGAAAAGAATAAACATTAGCTCCTACATGACTTTTTGTATTGCTCATTCAGTAAATGAGAAATGCATGCAATACAAATAAACTTTCTTTGGTGCCTCACTTCCAAGATGCCTCCTGCAGTTTTATATCTCATACCTCCTTTCACAATTATTTTATGAGTCTTTTGTTTATGTCATCTTTGGAATATTTTTAGTCAGATTTATTAACTTTAAAAAGCAAAGAAACTAGTAACAAATGACTCACTAGAAAGGATGAGTTTAGCTTAAAGAAAACAATTTTGTTTAGAATTCCATCTCTGGAGCACCTCTCACTAAGCAAGAGGTCTTCTCCATCACTTAAGACTTCCAGATAATTTTTTCTCCAAAATACAAATTTTACTGATAGAAAGGACAAGGCAACTAGATCTTTAAAAAAAAAATAAAAACTTTATGGGGACATTTTACCCATGTTTATTTTTTACTGCTTAGACCAGGACCACAATGTACTGCATCACTAGACACTGAACCCATAGAAAGCCAGGCTTTGATCATGAAACTTCCACGTGCAAGCTGCAAGTCCCTTAACATTTCTGAACATCAGTTTCTCTCCTAAAATAATGGGATAAAATTTCCTACTTCAAAAGGCATTTTGGGATCAACATGATGACTGTAAAGTGCTTGAAATATATTAATATTTTTTTCAATGAACCATGGCTTGTGTTGTTGCTAAACATTGTCGTTGCGATAATATACTGTTACAGGAAAAAAAAAAGAAAGTGTGGCTTGTTATTGTAAGATTCACAACTTATGGGTATTGTCTAGGCTTTAGACAAACAAAAATTATGTAATAAGAGATCTGATTAAGGATGCTGAAGGGTAACTTTGTGTTTGTTTTTTTGGTGCTGAGGATCGAACCCATAACTTGTGTTTGTTATAGCAATTTTAAAACTTGAATAGCATGATAAATTCTTGGGATCCATGGAAAAAGTGCAGGTGTCCATGATCCAACCAGAGAGCATTTGTTTCATTAGTTGTTAGATGGGACCTGAGGATGTACTTTGTAAGAAATAATCTTGTGATTCTCATGCAGGTATTTCATGAATGTTACCTGGGGAAACAATGATTTTATTCTACAATTGGCCATATATTCTACATTTAAGTTTTATAATAAAATAAAATGGCATAAATTAGAAAAATCAAGCTGAAAGATTTTAGATCTATTTAAATATATATCCATAGTAGAGTGTTTCCAACTCTTGCTTATCCTGCTCACAACAGGTCTGTACAGAGAGGCAGATGGTCACCCATCAGCTTGTGTTTGTTATAAGTTGAGTCTTCTAGGGCTATATTATCCCCAACTTCTCAAGGGTGGATCACTTTTGAGATATTAGAGCACAGGGCTGGCTTCATGGGCATATGACCCAAATAGCCCCATAAGCTATGTGTGAAGGGTCCTGGTTAATGCCCTGCTATTATCATCTTGAAATTCTTAACAATTTTTGTATGAGTGCTTCTACATTTTTATTTAACTCTGGACACCACAAATTATCTATCTGATCATTTTGAGGCTGCCTGTTCATATCAAGAAATTAAATCCTTCTCTTGTTGCAAATAAAGCCATAGTGTCTCTGTGTGGGCTCATTTGCTCAAATTTGCATTGGTCAAAATTAATAGAGCTAGAATTTGAATCAAGGCTGGTGATTGACTGACCCCCATTCATACTCTATGAGACATATATTCTGCAAGGAACAGTAAAGTCATCAGGAAAAACTCTGTGTCTGGGAAAGGCTTTCAGGCAGCCTAAGAATTAGTCTCAGTTGAAAAGCAGGGAAATAATTCTCTGAGTCACAGTACATTTTCCTGGAGAAGCACAACTAGTTACTCCTAACTTGGAAGGAGTACTTCCAATATAATGATACTGAAATCCTTCCTGGTGCAGTTTTAAGCCCATCTCCATAGGCTGCTATCTCACAAGATAAAAATATCAGATCACGTCCCTTCCTTTGCTCCTTATTTTTGAATTAAAATATTAATTCTTTTTGTACTCGCCACATTTTGACTAAAGCAAAAGAAAGTACTGTTCCTTTTTATATGCTCCATTTTTGTCCTTTGTTTCACATTTGACCTGCAAAACGTGCAAGATAAACCCCATCTTTCTCTCCTTCCTTCATCTTCAATGGCATTTCCCAAGGGCATTTTTTTAAGTGCAGATGAAAAAGTAAGACAGAGGGAATATGAGAGAAGGGAAAGAAATGCTAAGTGAATAAGAAGTGTTTTTCCTTTTTTCCCCATGATCTATCCAAAACAGAAGCATTTGCCTTTGTTTCATTTATAAAGAGAACTAAGCAAACTCAGAAACACCTATAGCTTTCAAGTGCTGAGCATCTGTCACTACAAACCAGAAATACAGTACAGACCTTACAGAGAAAACAAGAGACTAACACATAGGAGACAGCACCAGGGGGGAAATGGGCAACAAGAAATCCACAGGCAAGTAAAAATGGGTTTGGTTCCCAGATCAGGCTTGACAGAAGTGTGTCACCTTGGGATGCTATATGAGCTTCTCTCAGCCTCAGTTTTTACATTCTGGAAATGCCCATAATTTTATTAGGTACAGCAGAGGTTGTATTCTGATTTTAAAATTCAAGTGAACTGGGAGCAAACAGCACAGAATTACACAATTAATTCCCCTTCCTGTGAAGTGTTCTCTGAGACACCCAGCAGATTCAGGGGCTTGCTTCCTTCCATTCTGAGAAACAGAGTGATGTAAAAATGAAGGAAGCCAGCCAACTTGAGAATAAACCAAGAGGCAATAAACCATGGGACGTCCAAGGCAGAAGGAAATTTACCATGGTTCACTAAATGAGGAGACCAGGATCTAGTAGGAAAATCAGGAGAAAGAGAGCCAGAGAGATTCTAATAACCTATGTCTCTCACTTGTAAGGAAATCAAAGACCAGACTGGGAGAGTCTAGCAAGCCTGACCCTCTCACCTAGTTCCTGGTATATTTCTGCCAATCCCTTTCAGCTTTATCTGAGCAGTATTTACTTTCTGAAATACACACAGGGGAAAAGGAGACAACCCAGGGTGAGTGCGAGGGGGGCTCTGAGTTGATTCCAATCTTCCTGGAGACATTTTCGAAGAGAGGATTTCTTAATGTGTAATATATATCAGAACCTTGTGGGGGATGCTTGTTGGCCCTGAATGAGAGGACTCCCTCTGGAATTTCCCATCATTATACTCAGAATAGGGGCCAGGAATGATGTGTCTAAGGACCCAGGTAATGTTGATGCTGCGAGTCTGTATTTGAGAACCAGTGCTGGAAGAGATGAGTTGGAATTCAGTTGGAAGGTGTTTGTTAGGCTTCCAAGATCAGCATACTGACGGTGTCTGATTTGCAAGTTTCTTATTTTCAGTGTTCAGCTCCAGGTGCCATCAGAATTTTTCTGGGCACTGCTGGTCCTTAAAAATACTGTCCTGAAGTTGGTATCAATCTTTCAAATTTGAACTCTTTCTTTTTATGCCTTTAGGTGTTTGATTTCTCCCCACATCAAAGACCTATTTTGTTTTGCTTTCAGAAATAGTTGCTTAGAGAAAAAGGGGTAAAGGTTTTACAGGGGAGTATAACCTTTTAAAAACCATTACAGGACACAGCTGAGCTTCTGAAAGGTGCATTAAGAAGACAGCGGTGGACAAGGCATTTTGAGGAAATCTCCAAGCCTGCAATTTGAAGGCCCTTTTAACCACCTCCTGTGTCCTAAAGACCTCAAGCTTTCATTCTTACAGACACAAATGGTATTTCCAGGCTTTTCATTTGGTTGCTCAGGACTTCAACACATGGAGACATGCTTTGTTTTTATTCCTAAATCCATGGAGCTATGCTCAGCCCCAGGTAGTCAGATGCTGATATATGTAACGATGGTCAGCTGACCCTCACCAGCTCCCCCCAAAACATTAACAGCATTAATGTGACATTGAGGATAAAGTCAAAAGGTAAAGATTAGAAGAAGAAAGTGATATCCTAGGTAAGGCTTTAAATCCTGGCTAATATTTACATCTCATCCCAAGGTAAAGATAGCAGGTTTATGTGATCATGGCTTGCTTAAAGTTAGAGATTATATGAGCATTAAGCTATAAGCTAGTCAAAACAGCTAACTAGAAAGAAAAGAAAAATCATGACCTCGTTTTTCTGGTTCTATTGGGTGGAAGTTAATACTCAGCCACAGATTAGGGAAAGACATTTTTTCCTAGTAAATCTATCCTATATCTTGTTTCCTATCAAATGGAAGGTACATCCTCTTCTGATTCCTTAGAAGATTCCTTCCATAGCAAACACGCAGAGAAACAAAATATCAACAACTACTTACCAACTTCCAAAAGCAAGGGCTTCCAGAGTGTTATTTTTCTGACGCTGTCAAATTTTTTCTGTCCATACCTTGCAGGTATCACAGGTAAGTATGATGATTCAATGGAAAATATGACATGGGCAGGAACCAATTGAAATTGATGCTGACCATACACAGCTAATGTGGGTATCTTGGGTGCATATTAGCTGAATATCTGCTTTGATTAGAAAGCATCTTCTTTATCATCGATTGTCATTGAGAAATTTTATGCTTATTATTTTTCAATTAGACTTAGAACCAATACACAAGGTTTAGCATATCTCCTGCCTCCTCTTCTTAGATGCCAAAGTTGGAGTAACTACTCCCTAAAAGATGGAACTTGAAGGGACACAAGTGATTGGGATACAACAGCCCAAAACAAATAAAGCAGAGGATTTCTGTGAGAGATGGTGGTAAAGGAGGCAGTGGCTCATTGGGTGCATTCAGTCTACAGCTGAGAGAACAGGAAGAGGGTGTGAAGAACCTATGAGTATATCTCAGCAGGTAGGTGTGGAAAGGCTCTGGATTCAATCCCTAGAAACAAACAAAAAGCAAACTAAGAAAAAGGTTAAAAAAAATTATGATAGCCCCATATCTGTTAAAGAAGTTATCACAACAAACTTCAGAACCAGATGATTTTACTGGTGAATTCAGTTTCTTCCATTTCAGAGAAATTAATGCCAGCTGTACACAAGACCCTTTATAAAATAAAGAAGAAAATAAAATCAAGCCTTCAATTACTAAATGAAGACAGATATCTCCTGACTTTAAACCTGACAAAATATTATTAAATTAAATTTATTAAATAAAATTATAAACATATCTTGACAAAACATCATCCATTCACATTCAACAACTTTTAAAATGAATGTTATATTTTGACCAAATGAGATCTACCTATCCTAGGAGTACAAAGTTAAATTAACTTTCAAAACCAAGTGAATATATTTCACCATAATATGATCATTCCAACACATGCAGAAAAATATGTCTTTAAAAATCCATCAATGATTCATAATAAAATCTCTCACCAAACTAGGAGTAGGCAAACATCATGTGTAATCCAACATAAGTCACAGAAAAGAGACCACAGCTACACATAACTTTATAGTGAAAGACTAATTACATTACCCTAAAATTGGGACCAGAACAAGGATATCACCTTTTGTTTTTAGCAATGTATAAAGGTCCTAGACAGTGCAATAAGTCAAGAAAAATAAATAAATCCAGAGATCAAGAAAGGAGAGATAAATAAAACTGTTGATATTCACGTTATCACATCATTGTTTACCTTTAAAACTAAAACTAAGGGAATTAAAAAAAAAACTATTTGGAATCAGTTAGTGAAATTTTAAGTGATATTTTGTGTTAAAATGAAATTTAATTCAATTTATATTGTATTAGAAAAACTAGAAAATGGCATGAAAATTCCATATACATAGTAAAAAAATTTAACTGAAAATCATATGCAAAAATCTATAAAAATATCCCTGAAAAAATGAAGGCCCAAAGTAATGTTTATCTTCATCTACTTGAATATTGTGAGATATCAAATTGATCTGTTGATTCACAGCAACCCTAAACATAATCTCAGTGTGTGGGATTTTAACTGAGAATGGCAAGGTGCTTCTAAAATGCATACATAAATTCACAGGACTTGAGACTGCGAAAACAAAAACAAACAAAAAACACTTGAACAAAAGGAAGATTTAAATTGAATGTTTTTTCAAGATTTATTATTAAAAAACAGTATTCAACAGATTTTTTTCTTTTTTCTTTTAACAAAAGGATTAAGGAAATTTCATGGAAAAAATTGTCTTTTTACCAAATGGTGCTGGAACATCTAGAAACTGGACATTCATGTAGTTAAAATGAGCCTTAACCCCTCCTACACATCATACACAAGACTGAATTTGAGAAAATTATGAACCTACACATGAAAATTAAAACTATATAGTTTTTAGATTAAAACATAGCAGAATAGCTGTGCTCTGTGGGGCAGGCAAAATTTCTTAGGATACTTCAAGAACTAATGAAAGAAGGAAATATATTTATTAAATGCCATTAACTTTTTAAACAATTTGCTCATTTATAATATTAAAGAAATGAAGACATTCCAAAAACTTGAGAAAACATTCATAGCAAATATATATATTGGGGGCGTTTACCTAAATTAGGATGTTCAACATTTTTGTTCACTATTTTATATTTTTTAAATTTATTGAGAGCTGAGCAGTGAGCAGTGTAGCTCAGTGATAGAGTACTTGCCTAGCATACTTGAGGTCCTGGGCTTGATTCCCAGCACCACAAAAATAATGTGTGTGTGTGTGTGTTTGTGTGTGTATCTGTCGATCTATCTATATATGTAGACAGAGAGAAACCCAAACCCAAATATTATTTGCTCATGTAGGTTAGATCTATTGATAATAAATGAAGTCAAAATTAAAACTGAAAAATTCTGAAAACATTTATGAAGTAATTAACTTAAAGTAACATTTAAAAATTATCAAATTAAAAAATACAGATTAAAGAAAATTGCATTTTCTCAAATCAAAATGAAATTTAGTGAGAAAATAATATACTTACACCTTTTGTAAATTTTTCTAATTTCTGGGTTCCTGAAAGACAATTGGTTTCTCATATCTGCTTTTGCATTCAATCTGTTGTGTCATGTTCTTGGTTTCAACTTACACGAGTTCACAGTTTGATGGAAGAGGTGAAGGATCTCTGTGACATCTTTTTCTTAAAATGTATATTTTAGTTGTAGGTGAACATAATACCTTTATTTTTGTGTGGTGCTGAGGAACGAATCCAATGCCTCACACATGTTAGGAGAGCACTCTACTACTGAGCCACAACCCCAGCCCTGTGACATCTTATTTATAAGTGCACCAAATCCAAGCATGAATGTTCTACCCTAATGTCCTGATCAGTTCCCAAAGGCCCCCATCTCCAATTATTATTACCTTAGGGGTTAAAATTTCAATGTACCAATTTTGGAGGACATAAATATTCAGTTGGTTGCACAAATATATTTAGTTGTAAAAGGGAAATAAGTTTCATAGTCTTTTCAGGTAAATATCAATATTCTTTTCTGATACTATACCAAATCTGCAAAGTCATTCCTTAAACGTTAATTGTTGTGTGGAATCTAAAATCATATTAGTCAGACGCTGTCACATTAAAAATTGTCTATCTTGCATGTTAAATGGAACTTTTATCATCCATGATTTTACAACATAACACAGGCTATACCAAGGAATGGCTCATTGAAGAATAAAAGAATGTTAACATCAGACAAAACTGTTTTAAGTAGAATTGGGGATATGATAAGAAATATTCTTCTTGATGTTCAGGTTCTTAGTAGCATATCTTTTACATTGAGAAACAACCAAAACAGTGATAATAATTACAAGGAAGCTCTAGGTTCCTCTTTCAAAAGCTGGGATGTGAGAAAAAAAAAGATATACAAAACTTGAACAACTAAGGTCTTATTTTATAGCATATATTGCAAGAACAAAGAAGGAAAGAATATCTGAATCTAATGAAGATAGATTGTTTATCCTTATGAAATTAAATGCATATTACACTGTGATATTAAACTTCAGAGAAAAACTTAAGAAGTTACAAAAGAACAGATATCATAAGGGCCATTTACCTAACCATGATACAAAATTAATAAACAGACACAAAAATGTAATGTTCCCAATTATCTATCCATTGCAAGTTAAATATACTATCCCTAATAATATATAGTCAGAAGTAATTAGAGAAAAATTAATAGGCAAACTGTATTAGCTTTAATGTAAACCATCCCTACAGAATGAGTCAGGAAGTGTTTCTTTTGTTTCTATGCTCAGGCAAATTGAGATTTATCTGCTCCTTTTTTCTGTTCTTAGGATAGCTGTCTTTAAAAAACTAAAAACTGAACATAAAACACTGTGTGCATATCTCTTTCAGTGGCAAATGACAGAGGTTTAACTAAATAAAAAGGGGATTTTTGATTCTTCATACTGAGCAGTCTATCAAAAAGATTTAGTTTAGGCATTAATTAGTTTAAATTCTCCAAACGATATCCACAATCTTTGTTCAGCTATAGATTCTGGTTTATATATTGTGTGGTCTTTTTCTTGCAACATTGTCTTTGGGCACATTAGTAAGTGGTAGGTAGCATTTCCAGGCTCAACTCCCCTTCCTTAAACAATTCAAGTTGAAAGAATTTCCCTTTGTAGCAAAAATTTTGGGTAAACTGCTCATCCCAGCCTGGTGTTGTGGTACATGCTTTTAATCCCAGCTACCTAAGAAGATGAGATAGGAGAAGAACAACTGCCTGAGCAACTTAAGAAGACCCAGTCTCCAAAATGAAGTGGGGGGCTGGGAATATTATTCATTAGTAGAGAACCCCTGAGTTCAATCCCCTGTGGTGGTGGAGGTGGGGATATCTCACCCTTAACATAATTCCCTACAATAACAAAGTAAATTGTTTGAAGAGTAGAGTATCAGCATCTTAGTTGATAGTTAAAATGTAATTGGTGATTTTTATATATTCTCATTTGGATAGTTAAATTTTGCTCTAAAATTAGGAGGAAAGTCCCACAATTTGATGAAAGCCACAAAGAGAAGACAACTATTAGTAATAAGGCATAAAATAAGATTGAACTGAAATGTTGCATACACAATATGGGCTGCTAAAATGCGAAATTATAAAGATGTCAATTCCTGCCAAATAAATCATAACTTAAATCCTAAAAGAATATTTAAAGGTTTTTGGCAAGGATTTTAGAACATTTACCTGCCAGAAATGAGAAAGAAAGAGGAGGAGATAGAGGAAAAAACTCAATAAAATATTTGATATATTAAGAAGAAAATAATTACATCTGCAGAACAAAGAGAATTACCCTAAATCTAAAATAATTAGTTCACTGTAAGTTGGTATGAGGACCGATAAGTAAATGTTAGAAGCCCATTAGAGAAATATCCAGGAATAACTAGGAATAGTTATATAGTTTATATTTGATAAACTTTACACTTTAAATCACTGGGGTCAGAACAGACTAATAAATTACTGCATGGCAACTTTTGAGAGTAAATGTTAGATTTCTTTTTCTGACCATGCACACCAGACTTTTCTGACATCAGTAGATAAATTCTTTGATTTTCCTGTTTTTTATTCATAGTTATAAAACCAAGTATAGCTTTATCCCTGTAAAATTATTAAGGACAAACAAAAGGGGAAAAGAGAGGAAAAAGTAGGAGATGTGGGAATGAAGAAAGGGAGGCAGGAAAGAAGGAGGGAGGAAGAGAGAACTATGGTGCAGGATGCAAGATTGGACTGAGTGGAGAGATTATGATCTCATAGATTAGTAAAGTCAAATTACCAGTTTTGAGCTATAAGATTTGTAAAATTGGAGAAGAGGGGAAAATGATTATAATGTTTTGACATATAGGGAAGGAAAGACCAAGGACAATCATGAGGTACCTCAATTTCTGTCTCCTTTTACCACCCTCACCCTCCACCCCCCATTTTTAGAGTAGAAGAGATCAATTTTGGAGTTGTGGTATCCAAACTATAATTTTATATCCAAAAATTTGTAGGAATGTTATATTTTAAAAAGTCCAATTTTGTAGTACTTTATTTTTTTGTTTTGTTTTGTTTTTTTTTTAATTTTTTATTGTTGGTTGTTCAAAACATTACATATTTCTTGATATATCATATTTCACACTTTGATTCAAGTGGGTTATGAACTCCCATTTTTACCCCATATACAGATTGCAGAATCACATCAGTTACACATCCATTGATTTACATATTGCCATACTAGTGTCTGTTGTGTTCTGCTGCCCCAATTTTGTAGTACTTTAAATCTGAACAGGTAATGGTCCACAGTCCTCTCTGGAGGGGGACTGGTTTGGGGGGTGAGTGTTGGAAATGTATGAAACACACACACACAAAATGAAAGATACACACATTATATAAATGCATATACAATTTCTCTTTGTCATCTTATTGACCATCTTCAAGGCAAAATTAACTTGAATAGAAATACATCTGTTTTCCAGAATGAAGGCCCACAAAACCTTAGTATCCGTGTTCTTGTTCTTATCCTTGGGTTAGTTTTCTGGCTCTCATTGGCTTTCAGAGCTGTCTTGACTTTTTAAATGTCTTGTTCTCATACACATTATATTCTCACATCAGACGCTGGAATTATAGCCATTGGTTACCATGAGGAGGGTTTCCTGAAACCAACCTCCAATTTGGTAGAGTTCTATTGAAGTGCCAATCAAAGTTCCAGGCAGCAGGGGAAGAAGGCTTCCCTGGGGCATTTACATTCTGAAATGTAAATTATGGTTTGCCTTGACTTCAACTGCAGTCTTTAAGATGTCCTCCTCCCTTTGTTCAGAAAACATTTTCAGTGCAGCTGGGAAAGCTATTTCCAATTAACAGACAAATCTACATGTGAGGAGAGTAAAACTACTAACATTTTTAGAATTTCACTTGGAGGATTTTGTGCATGGGCCATGTCAACATTGCAGTATCTTAAAAGAATCATGGTTTGAGTAGAATACGATAGATTCAGAATGGAATAAAATTTTACTATGCATTATACAGTCTAACGTTCAGTAATCATGAACAGGCAACTCTTGTTAGTTTGTTTGTGTTTATTTGCCATCATAATTAATGAAGATTTTATAAAATCAATTGAAAAGAATTTATTTTGTAATTTAAACTGTCACTGGTAAATATTTATTTTTCTGTGGGAAATGTTAGGAATGGTTGCTTTTGAGAAAACAATTCAAGTTAGGGATGCTCCTGACTCACCTATGCATAAACACTGATCTCTATATGTCCCCTGTGCTTTCCACAACTGTGGTGGATTAAATTATTAGCTTCAATTCTTCAGCCTCCCTACAGATGTACCCTTGTCATGGGATTTTTGCAGCCCATTTCACTAAGTGTATTTTACCACCGCTTGACTGTGGCTAGTAGGATATTTGGAACCCTGAAGCAAACAAAGGCCCCAAATGAAGGGTGCATTTGAAAATGTATGGCTTTCCATTCATGAAACAGCTCAGCTGGAGAACCACCTGTTTAACTATGTCAAGAGCAGTGTCCTGAGTTGTCACATTCACTGATTTCCATTGTATAAACACTCTCACCAACCATCAGCTCTTGCAAGTAGGGACACAGGCCATGGCACAATTGTTGTGGGAATGTGCTTCCCAGCTTGGCCCTGCTCTCCTGCACTTCTGCCTTAGCTCCCAGGTGCAGGTGCCCTTGACCAGTCCACTGGCTCAAGGAGGATGAAGACACATTCTGCAGTCTGCTCCCCTCCAGCTGACTCACAGGCCTGCAATGTGAAGCAGAACCACTCTGTGAAGCCCTGCCTCCATCAGGGGGCCCACAATTACAACAGGTGCTTGGAAATGAAGGAAGCCTGTTTTCAACTACTGAGTTTAAAGTTAAGTTGTTGAATAATATTACTGTAGTGATAGATAACTAATACATTAACCTCTAGGAGGCAAAAGTAATAATGATTATATATATATATATATATATATATATATATATATATATATATATATATATACATATATACACATATATATATTATATATGATACTATAATACTAAATATAATACTATAATACTAACTATAATACTATAATATACTATATATAATACTGTATTTTTTGTTGCTTATGAAAGCCATCAATATATTTATTAGTACTAATATGTATTGCCATTCAAGTTTTTATATTTTCTGTGAAATTTAACCTTGGCAGATATAAAAGCATATGCTAGATCAATTAGCAGATCAATGGATCAGCAGGGATTATCTAATAAACTTAGTGCCTGTGTTTGATATTTATGATTATTTTTATGCCAAATAAATAATTGTGGTAGCAACATAGGAATATTTAAAGTTTCAGTGAGTTCTTTTTAAAGTTCTTTAATAAGGTTAGATAGATATTGGTTTCATATACAAAACACATCAATATAACAGACCCGAGAGAAATATTTTTATTATAGTTGTCTAATGAAAACATAGAAGATAATTTAGTGTCCACTGATCTGTTGACATTAAATGGAGGTCACTGTATGCAGCAGCATCATGGTGCAAGATATTATAATACATGTTAACTTCAAAATTCAAAACTGCATCCACCTTGACAATCAGTTTCATACTAACATCACAACAAAACCATTTTATCCCAGAAAAAAAAAATCACATCTCCAATTTGTATTGCTCCCACCCTGGTCTAAGTCATCAACAACTCCCACCTGCTCCTTCTGCCCATGTTTCCCGCACTGATACTGCTAAAATAATGGTCAAGTCAGGTCACATCTCTGCTTGGAATCTGCCAAAACCTTTCTGTCTCCCTGAGCGTAAGGGAATGATTTCCTTTCAGGGCCTCCATGTCTTTCTGGGATCCTTTTCTCCTCCCTGCTCACTCTACTCTCCTTCCTCTCCAATCCCATCTCTTCTACTCTCCATACTCTGGAGGGTATGAAGGTCACCCTCCAGACACATGGGCTTCTACTGCTTTTCAAACCCTAGATTATGAGAATTTTTTTTCCTTTGCTGTTCCCTCTGATATATGTTTGCTTTTCATGCACATCCCTATGGTCCATACCTTTAATAAGTCATGCAGGTGAGTCCTTCTTTAATCATCCTACTTAAAATTAGGTATTGTCTCATAAACTTTACCGATATACTAACATACTACATGGTAATTATAGTCATTTATTTTGTTCACAGTCTGTTTCCTCCCACAAGAATACACATGTTCCATGTGGTTACGTATTGGTGTTATTCAGTTCACTATATATTCTCAGTACTGAGGACAATAGCTGTACATGACAGATAGCAATAAATAGTTGCTGATTAAATAAACCAGTCATTATTGTTAAAAATATTTGCAGATGAGATGACATCATAAATAAAAAGCTTTGGCCTCCTGTCTTATCATAGTAGTCTCCCAACTCATATTAGTGACCCTCATAATATATTTTCCGTTTGAAAGGTCCAGTGTAGATGATCATGATTTGAAGGTCGAATGTGTGTGTGGGGGGGTGATAATATTTAAGGTAGAAGGGAAGCTTCAAATTTAAGAAACAGGCACATTTTAAAATGTGCTAAATAAATCTCTAGCAGATCTGATGATTTCTTTTTTCAAAACTCCTGAGAAGCTTTGGACTTAACATTATGAAATAACAAATTTCAAATTCACTCAGATCTCTCTCTCCATTTAAATTCTCAAGAGAAAGTAAATAAAGTGACAGATGCAACAAATGTGATGAAAGTCTTGCCTTCGCAGGGCCTTCTCCTTATGTTCGAGCTCAGTCAAGAGCTGACTTGTCTCTGGAGTTTTTTCCAACAAATAAAAACACTGTCCCTCTGCTAGCTTCCCTTTCAATCAGGCTCCCTAACTATGTATTGTTCAGGGCCCTTTCATCTCTTCTCGAAGGCCCTGTCCTCCAAATATCATATTGCTCATATGTTTTCAGCCATCACGGATGCTCAGATCAAACTCCATTTCCCTACTTTTTCCTGAATGCTCATCCATTCGATAGAATGGCTTCTCATTCTTTCTTTCCATGATGCCTCTACAATACCTCTGGATATTCACATTAGAACTCTACTAGGAACACAAAAGTCTGTCACCAAGGCATCGGTTGCCTAAGTGATCCCACTGTCTTCACTCCTCCTTACTTCTGTTGCCTTGAAAGGCTTTAACAAATGAGTTCAATTCTTTTTTTTTTCTCTCTCTTTTTTCTCAGAATAATTCGGGCATCTTCTCTTTCCCCTTTCTACCTACAACTGCATTTGTAGCAGCATGTATTAAAATCCATATGCAGTTGTTTTCTGAGTGTGTTATTCCTATTTTATTATAAAGTATTTCTGATATAAAAAGCATATGGAGAGTAAATATCTGATATCCATATACTCATTACTTAGGATGAGGGAAAAAAAATAGAAAAAGTTGATGTTCATTGTGTACCTCCTAATAGTCCCTCACACTAATGGTCAGTCATGTTTGCAATGGAATTATTTTTTTCATGAACATTCAGGGTAACATCCATTATATTCAATAGGTATTTACTGAGAATCCTCTGAAAATGGGTAGGATACAAAGGTAGACAATAAAACATAACCCTTGTCCTTGGGAAATTTAATTATACATCCATAAAAATACAATGGCTATTCAGCACAGTGAATGTCATGTTCAGGTTTTACATAAGGTGCTATAGAAGACTAGACCATGAGCTTCTTGTCTAGCTTTAGAAAGAGGGCAGAACAGGATTTTTTTTCAGAGTAAATAATATGTCTGTAATGAGACTTAAAGGATGAATAGCCAGTTAAGATGATGAAATGGGGAGCAAATTGAAGAAATACAAAGCAAAGGAAAGAATATGAAGAAATCTCAGGAACTGCAAGCCACATCACTTCTCTATAGCACATAGTGGGAATGTAAACTTTTGAAAGTTGAGAGTAAGACATTGATCAAACAGTACGTTCCCCACAGGAGTGCTGTGAAGATCAATGCGTTAACATTAATAAAGAGCTTAGAACAGAAAATATAATTCTTAGCTAAATAATAGGAGATCTTGAATGCCAGGCTGAAGACCTTGGATGCTGAAGAGTGTTTAAAGGGTTTTTAATAACTGAATGGCATGGCAAGTTGTTTTTTTTTTTCCATAGAAAACTATGAAGGCAGTATTGAAGGGGATTCAATAGAAATGATACAATACCTACCTAAGCTATTTGTCAGCTTTTGAACATGGAAGTTGAAGAAAAGGAAGAAAGACCCAACGTGGTAGATCAGATGGCAGAGTAGAAGAAGGTGCCATCAGTTGAAATGAAGCAATTCTCCAGACACCGAGGATAGTTTGTGTACATTCCTTGCTAAGTCATCCAATAAATGGTTCTTAACAAACATGGCTGATCATGACGGAGACTATAAAACAACATTCTCTAAGGGGGTGCATTATAACATATGGCATTAATGCAAGATATGTATTAATAGTGACTACAATGGTGTTCCCACAGTGGAATTAGCATGGTTTGGGGTCCTTAGTGAAAAGGCAGGTATTAACTTTAAAAAAATAATACTTAATTTGGATACTGATTCCTGGATAGAGACTAAAAGTCATTTGTTTTGTTATTGAAAATATCTTGTCTCCAGAATAGTATAATTTGTATCTGACAGATTCATGTTCTGTGAGATGAATAGATGCTTTATTATATAAATGTCACATGTAGACTTAAAATACAACAGGGAACATACCATGTAGCTTCAAAACATGGAAGTATATCTAATCTTTCAAATTCAGGAATTCAATAATGACTAATGGTCTTTTCCTGCATCTTACCACACACAAGGAGGTGCTTTGGAAAATTGAGAAATATTAATAAGAAGAAGTATAAATTCTGTCTTGGATTAGGTCATAGTTCAACTACCACAAGCAGAAAACTACCAGGAAGAAAAGCTAATTGTGACAGAAGTATGCATAAGACACAGAGAGAGACTGCTAAAGACCTGAGATGAAGGGAGGATGAAGAGGCATTGCAGGATATTAAAGTGGGAGTGAGAAATAGCTGAAACTGATTTTAGAAGGACTACTTTGGATGCAAGGTGGAAAATGCATTGAATAAAACCAATATGGGAAACAGGAGGATTCATACATGCCTGTTGGAATGTCCAGTCAAGAACAAGTGAGTCCTTAATAAAGGCAGTAGTATAAAATATTGGCTAAAGGAGACTGTGATCAAGTAAGTTTTATAGTAGAGAATAACATAATAAAAGAAGTAACTTACTGAGAAAGTGATAATGAGGGTGTGTGATGTCCATCTAGTGCCAGTTGGGTTGATATTTATATGTTGGCATAGCCGGGATGATGGTGGCTAAAAGCATAGTCTTCCCAAATTTGAATCCTGGCATGGTAAGCGATTTATCTTGAGTCCATGGGAAAAAAATTGCTTTACTTCTCTACTATGTATACCATTGAGTTATTGCAAGAATTTAGTGATTCAACTATACAAATGCTTAGAACAGTTTCTGACACAGATGGAGCCCAAAGTGACTATCGGTAGCCCTTGTTCTATTCCAACAGCTGGGTACACCAATTCTGAAAGCACCATGATGCAGTTCTGAGAAGTTTCAGGTGTTGTGCATCTTGTACATCCTAAATTTGGATAATGTTCTCACCAGAAGGAGAGTGGCTCCTGGGGAGAGTCTGGCACTTTGCATGGCTCCAAACATCCCAAACTTGTTCCCACTCACCAGAACTTCTTCCTCCCTTTTAATTAAGGCCTTGTTCAGCATCATTGAGAAAAGTCCCTCATGTTTAATCTGTGACTCATAGTCCAACCATTTGAATGGTACAAACATTTCCTCCGCAGGAAGGAGCAGATGCTCTGGTGAAAAACAAGTAGGGGGGAATTAAAGCAGGGAGACTCATAAACACGGAAGAAGTCAGGGCTAAAGAAATCACAAATTTTCATAGACACGTTAGCTTGCACAAGTCCCTTACTTTTCATGGTGCACCATAATCATCGGAGACCTTTGTCTCTAAAAGAAATAAAACCAGCCACAGTTACATCAGTTATTGTCCCTAGAGTGTTGATCTGTCATTGGAAGCTATGCAGGGCAGAAAAGGCTTCTCTCCAGGTAGCAATAAAAGAGTTATCAACTCATCCCGGTACTCCTCCGGGACCCAAAAAGAAAAAAAATAATAATCTAAGTCTGGCACCTAGTTCTTTCCTGAGTAGGTTGTCATAGCAACAGGATATAGCAACTGTTTTCAGGATTCTAGGGCCTTGGCAATTCTCATGAGTTTCTCTGCCTCAGCTTCTATGTATTCACAGACATATGGATACCAGAACTGGTGCCAGCATTGAGGAGAGGATTTGAAATTCATGCCAGGATTCCTCTGGGTTACACAGGACCTCAGCCGACCTCATAGAGTTTAGCTTGCTCTGCACCATTGCTGATAGCATGACATCTGGCTCCATTGCCTACTGGAGCTCAGTGGCTCCAGATGTAAGATGAGGGGATTGGGCTCAGTAAGCTCAAAGGTTAATGTCATATCCAGAATGTTTTGAATCCCTGTAGTTTTACAGAATTTGTTTCCATAATTCTTCATGGTTGATCTGGATCATGCTTTTCTGATTTAAAATTAAGGGAAAAAAATCTTCCATTAGGATTTAGGAGAATTATTGATATTATCTACACTTGATCAAGGGTTTTGCTGTCATTCAAGAAAGATTTGAACTTAGTTTACAGAATTGAGTCAGCTTTTCATCACTGTAAGCAAAAGACCTGAGAAGAACAACTTAGAGGAGGAAAAGTTTATTTTGGCTTAGGGGTTTCAAAGTTTCAGTCCATGGTCAGCCAACTCACAGTTATGTGTCCAAGGTGAAGCAGAATATCATGGCAGAAGGGAGTGGCAGAAGAAAGTTGCTCAGAACATGTCAATCAGAAAGGGTGGGGAAGCGTGCAAGGTGCCAGGTACAGAATATAAACCCTAATGTCATACCTCCTATTTCCTCCAGCACACTATATCTACTGATAGTTACCACCCAGTTAATCCATTCAAGTGTATTAATCCACTGATTAGGCGACACCTCTTGTGACCTCATTATTTCACCTCTGAACATTCTTGAATTGTCTCACACATAAGATTTTTGGGGACACCTCATATCCAAACCATAATGATAATATGCATATTTAAGTTAAGATACTATGTGAGTGTATGTGTGTATACCCAGAAGCTCTAGTGTTAGGAGATGAATACAAGTAGATTTTCTTTAAATGGAACTAAGATCTGAAAAAAAAAATAGAATCTCTGAGACAGGAGAGTGACATTCTAATATTCATATATTTTGATTCTTTTATTCATTGTTTCATTTATATGCCTTATGTCTATATGGCATGTAATACTATATTAATATTATATGCATGGGCCTGTGCATCTGTATGTGTCTATGTTTGTGAGTCTGTGTGTGTGTGTGTGTGTGTCTGGGTGAGGTTATGTGCCCTACAACTTTAGCATCAGTTCTGTTCCTCCAAGAATTCAGAAAAGGCTGTAATTCTTAGGAACTCAATAATTGTGTCTGCCTTGCACACTATTTTATCCTTAGCACTCTGGGTAGTACTTGACAAATTATAGATGATTAGTCAATGTTTGGGGAGAGTTAAAAGAATGAATGTATGAATGATATAGTGTACCTACTTGAGTTTCTCTATGTCTGTTAAAAACTGTCTCTTGGTAAAGAACAAACTAAATGTTTTGGTTATCTCTTGCTATGTAACCAGTATCTCTAAAACATAACGGCAAAAATTTACTTTAAATTTTATGCTCATAGATTCAGGAATTCAAAGAGGGCATGGTGAATGTAATGTCTGGAGACGTAGCTAGTATGACTTGATGGGCAGGGACTAATGCCTAACAGCTGGTGGCTGAAAGACCTATGGCTAAGGTATACTTACTTCCAAGTTGGTCTGGTGCCTGGAGGAGACTGCTGAACTAGGGTGAGCTTCCCTGGGAAGCTGTTGACCAGAACCATTGAAAAGGTCTTGAGTATCTTTCAGATAGTGATTGGCTTTGGAGAAGGGATAGCCAAGAGATCCAAACAAAAGCTGCAAGACGTCTTTTCACTTAGACTGAAATGATACAAGAGGTGACACTTCCACCATGTTTTGTTGTTATAAGTAAGTCACTAAAACCAGTCCTCCATTTTCGACTCCTTCTGGGAACTTTTCATATTGTTATTGTCATTTATGCTTTAATTCTCCCTAGTCTTCCTTCTAGAATTTATTTTTACCACGTTCTGCTATCTTCTAAGAAAATTATTTTATCACATCTCACATCTTTCAGCTTACTAATCTGTTTTGACTGTGTCCTTTCTGGCATTTATACCATTTATTGAATATTTATTTGATACCAAAATTTTTCTACTAATTTATAATTTAAGACATCTCTTCTAGATTTCATATTGCTAATATCTTCCTGTTTGGGAGTACATTTATTGTGTTAATTTAGAATAGGAATTTGTTTTACATTTTCTTTTTAGAAAAAAAAAAAGCATTTGTAACCTTCATGTGTCTAGGATACCAGGATACCAACTCTATAACGCATAACATGATAGGTCAAAGACCTGGCCTTAGTTTACACCCCAGCTGATGATGGCAAGATATGAGAGACCATGACCCCATAGACTGACCTTGGATGTTCCTCTGTCACTCTCACAGGCAACTTTACTTCAGGAGATAATCTTTAAATTTTTAGAGGAAATAGAAGTATTCCGAAGAGACATTTTCCACTGTTGTAATCTACTAGCTCTGGGATTTGGAGGAAAGTGACTAAATGATTGAACATATGAGTTGTTTTCATTCACCCTCTCCTTATCTGTTCTTTCCTTCTGCTTTCATACTGAGCACCAAACACCAACAACCCGACCATTACAGTTTCTTAGGGAAAGGTCCAGAAATAGCTTTTTAAGTGCCTAACTTCTCAATGCCTCAAGTCGATAGCCCATCCTACCACCCCACCACGCACGCGCGCACACACACACACACACACACACACACACACACCCTCCAGAACATGACGATGGCCTCCTGATCCCCACAAGCCTCTTATCCTTTTATTTCCCTAATTTCTCCAGGGTTGATTTTAGGGCAGAAGGAGGACAGCAGCCCATGCTAATTTCTTATCTCATCAGGAATGCAAAAGCTCTTCCAATATTTTTTCTCATTAAATATATTTCCTGAGGTGATCCACATAAGAAAAGGGATGAAAAAAATATTCATTTTCCCTAAATGCTCCCATCATAAAAGTCTCTAACGATGTGTCCAAAGGATACACTGGCTGAAACAGAAGTTTTGTTGGAATTTAACTCCAGATATAATTATGATTACCACCACCATCATCATCATCATCATCATGGTAGTAGTAGTTTTTATTATTTAAAAATGTCAAGTTTATTTAGGATTCACTTTGTGCCATGCTCAATTATAATCACTTTACATGGATATAATCATTTGTAATTTACAGCATTTGGACAGATGCCTTTAGTAAGGTCATATGCAAAGCTTCAGAGTAAAATAGTCTAAGATAAGACAAAATGAAATAAGGAATTCAGTCCTCTGTTTCAGTCTCTCTAAGGAAACACACAGAAACTTCTAGTACCTCTTTTCCTCACTTCTTTGCTCGTAGCATTCTCACATTCTCCAGATTCTCATTTCCTACCTACTTAAAAAATTATTGATTTCACTTGTTTGCAAAATCCTTTCTGTCTTCCTCCTGAGTCTTATGTCCATTTTTTTGTCTTATTTTGCATTGCAAAAGGTTTATCTGGTAGAAATGAATTCTTCAGAGTGATCTGAGCTAGGCGTGGTGATGCACACCTGTAATCCCAGTGATTTGGGAGCCTGAGGCAGAAGGATTATGTGTTTGAAGCCAGCCTGGGCAACTTTGCTTGACTCAGACTCAAAGTAAAGAATAAAAAAGAGCTAGGGATATGGGCATGTAGATCAGTGGTAAAGTGTTCTTGAATTCAATCACCAATATCATCAAAATAAAAAGAGGTGGGGGTATCTGAGATGGAAATCCAGCAACATAGTTCTCTCAGCATTAGTAGTTAGATATCATAACTATGCTTTTCATGTGAAGACAGAAGCTTTGAATAGGTAAAATTGCTTGCCTGAAGTTGCAATACACTTCCATGAAAGTGAATAATGGAGAATGAATAGGGAGAATTTACCATATGATATTGATACCCATGCTTTACTATACAAGGTTGCTGTACTTCCTCCTATTTAGGTAGATTTCCATAAAGAGCATAAGGATCCAGAACTTCAAATACCCTCTTCAGCTGAGAGAGTTTTGGTCAAGGGAGATGTCATATTTAAAAGAGTTTATCTTATATGAACACTCTGATTTTGCTTTCCTCACTCAAGTGTATCTCTACTCCCAAAGGGTTTATCACCCGAGGCCACCTCTACATACATAATTATGCATATAACAAGTATAATCTCTATTACATCCTTTATAATCATTGGTGAGGCTAGAAATCTCTTGTACTAAAACTTTTATCATGGAATTTTAAGTCTTTAGATGAATAAATAATAAACTACCTACCAGAGATATTCATTGTAAAAACTGCACTTCAAATATGCTAGCAATGTTATTAAATATGATTAAGTTATTCAACTGGAGCAGCATTCCTCAGAATCCCACCATGTACATAAACTTTACTATCAATTCAGGAAACTCAGTGTTCATTGTCTGGAACTAGAATTAGATTTCTAGTTGTCATCTAGAAATCTTGAGTCATTCAAGAAATACTCCTGAGAAATGTCAACAGTCATCCGACCTATAGAAATCATGTTATAATAGTAAAGTGTAAAATCTAAATGAAGAAAAAACAGGAGGAGGAAATTGTTAAGATATGATATTTTATCTGTACCTATGGATCAAATCTTAAATCACAAGAGGAAAGCAAAAATTTCAACAATTGCCTTGGGAATATTTTATTTGCTTTTATAACCAATTTTTAGACAGTGTATACTAGAAGAAAGTTGGTTACATTTTTGTTTCCAAAATGAAATGCAAAAAGAAATGAAAATGCCCAGTTCAAGTGTTCAGAATATGAAAATCTGTGAACATCAAGCACAGATGGTAGGTTCTTTCTTCCCCCCAACCTCACAGTATTTCAGATAAAAAATAATCGACCTCTTGGTACTTAACAAATAAGTAATGATTTAATTCAAGAATAAATAAACTTTTTGTTTCTGTAGTATTTTGTAGTTTGCAAAGTGCATTTATTTACATTATGCACTAATAAAAAATGGTAGGAATTTGCATTGTTAACTGACTTACAATTTTTTTTTAAATGCATATACAAAATAGTGTGGAGGTAAAAGGGCTTTGGAACCAACTAGGTCTACCTCAAATTCTAGCAATATTCCCATGGAAGTATTTGGTTTGAATTTTAACAGCCACACTTAGTTCCTTAACTAGTCAAATGGTAATAATTATGGATCCATTGTGAAGTTTATAGGGTCACATGGAAGGTAATATCAAGTACCTAGTAGATCCTCCTCTCCTCTACACCACTCTTTGTTTAGGGAAATCTTCAATGTTGATCTTGCTTGAAGACAATTATGAAGATGTCCCTTTGTAAATTTTACTCAGTAACTGTTTACAGTGTTAGATACAACTTCTTAAAATTTGCTAAGCTTGAAAATCTATAAGCAGCCTGATGAAGAGTGTTATTCATGTTGCTGGTTGACCTGATTTTTCACTGTCACTCCTTCTTTCTATTCCATCCCATAAACTTTACCTGGTGACATTAGAGCCCAAGGCAGAAGAAAAATCCAGTAAAAACTAGTCTTGTCTTTATTAAAAAAATTTTATTATAGATGTTTTTCATCATATTTTACAATATTGCATTAATATTGCAAATTTACAGTGTTGCATTTATTGCATTAAAATCATGTTTACCTTAAGTTTTGAGTTTTTTGGCACTCTTTTAAACTTTGCAGATTATGGGAGTGTCTCGCTGGCCCATATTCAGGGCCTCACTGTTCCACTCCTCCTTTCATATGCCTAAATCTGGCTTCTTCCAGTGGCTGCTGAAAGAGCTCACTGGATAGGTGAGGACCATGCCACTGAGGCTTGCAAGCTCTGAAGTAAAAAAAAAAAAAAAAAAAAATCTCCTACCATGAACTAAAAACACCAAGGAGGAACAAGTCTGTTTATCCTACAGTTTAAATTATGAATATTGGTTTGGTCTGATTTTGCAGAGTTTTTGTTGTTGTTGTTGTTATTTACTTCCTTTTCATAGAAAACCACAAGTCCTATCATTTAGGGTTGAGGAATAGAAGTGAACATGCTCCTTACCTCAAATCTGACATCTGATGGCATTGCATCAGTCACTTCTCTGGAGCTGGGATTTAGAAGAGCAACTGACCCAACATCCACAGTTATGATAAATCTCTCCTGAGTTTTAGTGATTTATTGCTGTGCATGCTGACCATTCTTAAAAATAAGGTATTACACATTTCAAAAAATGCTAAAATAATTATCTTTTAATGTTCTAAGAAAGAAAGAAAGAAAGAAAGGAAGGAAGGAAGGGAGGAGGAAGGAAGGAGATGATAAGCTGGTGTATATGTCAATTAGCTCAATTGAATCTTTCTACAATATATACATAAAAAATCACATAGTACCCCATAAATAGGTATAGTTACTATTTGTCAATTGAAACCATATTTTTTAAAAATATTTATTTTTTAGTTGTAGTTGGACACAATACCTTTATTTTACTTATTTTTATGTGGTGCTGGGGATGGAACCCAGGGCCGTACACAAGCTAGGTGAACACTCTACCACTGAGCCATGACCCCACCCCCTAAACCCAGATTTTTAATATCAATTTAAAGAATTCTAACTCTGTTAAGCTCACTGGTAAAGCGCTTGCATGAGGCCCTGGGTTATTTGAGCCCGAGGCATCCCCTCCTGTATTTTCCCAAGTCTATCAGCTCAGAAACATGCAAACCTGAGAAAGAGAAACCCAGGTGACACAGCAGGAGAGGAGCCTTGGTGTTCCCTGCCCATCATTATTAGCTCAGCAAGAGTCAGAGCAAGATGTGTCTACGGTTGGGTTCGCAGAGGGTCACTGCATTGGTTACCTTGCTGACAAAAAAAATAAATAAATCCTCAGCTTAACACTGATAACAGACCTCATTTTGACAGTAACTTTAAAATGAGAAACCAAAATTGACTCTGAAAAGGAAGAAAATGAACAGTGTGACTAGCAAGAATAATTTAGTTTAGCACTTCCCAATATATAGTCTACATAGGAAATTAACAATAATTAATATTTATTGTCTGCTTACAGGAAACCTCATGCTGTTCTTAGTTCTTTGTTATATCAAACCTTTTCAACAACCTTATAAGGCAGTCACTATTTTTAGACTTTCTGAAGGTCATTCTGCTAGGTTACAAGCTCTGGCAGACTCTAGAATAAGCGCTTCAGCCACTATGACATACACTTCTCAAATTATTAAAGCAAAACTGCTTTAGGAAAAATTCAAATAAGTATTATTTTCACAGAATATTGTTTAATGAGTGCCACATTGCTTATGTGGGTATGTACATCTGTATATGTTTGGAAGCTGTCTTTGCAAGGTAGAGGGTTCCAAGTTCAATATGTTTAGAGAACACATGTCAAGAAGGTTAAAGGACTTTACTGAAAACCTTATGGGAGCCCTGAATCGACTAAGTTGAACAATGATTCTCCAGGGAAGAGTTTTGGATGTACAGTTATCCAAAGATATTTGACAAGAAACATACCAATGTGATAAAGCATCACTACATAGTAGCATTTCATTCTGTCCTGGCACTTTAATGGTCATCGGGAGTGGACTGGATGGTGGCCAAAAGTTCACCACCAACAGGTGCAAGATGCCACCAAAGTCTATATCTCAGCCCGGATCCCAGCTGTCACAACAACCTCACTGTGAAAGTGGAATGTTTAACAAAGTGTGGCCATGCATATCAGCCCCGAGAGAGACACTAAGGCACGAGGGAGGCTGGGGAGGCAGCCAGCTGAAAGAGCAAGTGATGACTCACAATAGCAGACAGAGCCACTGGGGTTTCTTAATGGGCATTGGCTGCCCTGAGGAAAGGGTAAGGAGAGATTTAATGGAGCTTGCTGGGGCTGTTGCTATGTAAATCCCATCTCTGGGGAAGTGACTGGCACAACAATATCAGATGTCACTGGTGCAGACATTTGGCAGATGTTTCATCGTTTTTACTGGTGTGTAAATTATAAGCAGATTCCAAAAGCGTGAGCATGGGAATGTGGGCAGATGGGTGTGGACACCTGCATGTGCCATCTTTAAATCCACTGCCCACAAAATGGGAGTGGAGTTTCAAAGGTGAACTTTGACAGGAGACTTGGTACACACCTATAGAGTTTATCCATTATAAAAACTACATATCAGACATTTTTTTAAAAGCAAATACCCATACATGCATACACTTTCTTACATGTGGAAAGAAATCAAGTTGCTCCTTGACTCTCAGGGGGAAAATACGCTGTTGCTCTGCTTCCAAAGTGATTGTCAGATCTCTGGTAGTACCTCAAACCAGAGCCTTGCCTTGGATGTGACAAGAACTCTTAAAAGCCTGACAGTTCCACCCCCCCCCCAGGAGGTAAAATGTAAATGGATAGAGGGAGTTTATTTGACTTTCAGAAAAAAAGGAGAGCCAGAATATTTAGATCAATATGTCACATTTTATTCTTATAATGTGCTTTTATCTTCCATTTGGTCAGTGACCCAAGAGTCCCCAAATAGGGACAGTCCCAAAGCAGGTGTCTAGAGTATCTGAATTGTATTGAATTAAGTTGAGTTAGATCAAATTGAATTAAATAGATTGTGTGAGTGCTCTGGGTTCAAGCAAAGTTTCTTTAGGACTGGTTTTGGATACAAAAGCATAGCACTAACCCACCACGGAGCACACAGAGCAAGAGAGAAATGAAATCCATGTTCTGGACAAGAGTTACTAGGGGGAACTCTCAACATTTAAGTTAAGACAAGAAGCAAGTTTCAGACAAGACAGATCAACCGAAAATAATTTCGAACCTGGAGCCTAGGGGAATTTACAGAAGCCCCCTGCCTAGGGCAAATGTTTCTGGAGGGGGTGAGGGTGGGTAATAGTCTAGCTAATTGTAAACTCTATTTATTATAAAGAGAGCCTAAGATTTGGACTATGCAATGCTAGTTGTAGCTCATCATGGTGACCAATATTTTCCAAACTTTGGGAGCAATGGCCCTGAGAACAATTAGGACACATGGAATCAGAACAAGGGGCAGTTTATGCCTGATATTGAAATACTGAAAATCTCTACCTCTCACTACACATAAGCTATATATATGTGATATATATATATATATATATATATATATATATATATATATATATATATAAACTTTTTACACTTTTAAATCCACTGCCCACAAGATATATTCATATATTATATATATCTTGTAGAAGCACATGGCCAAGAAAACACTATTCATCTGTTCATATTGGATAATTTTTGCATAAACAATTGCTGCATTTATTTAATCAGCAAGCTATGCTTCCTCACAGAGAAAATATTTTATTGGAATATAAATATGATAAAGAGAAAATGCAAAATGGGCCCATAGTAAGACCTAATGAGTGATTTCTTCCTCAGCTTGTCCATTGTTTACTCCCATCCTCTCCCTAGATCTTGGGCAGAGGAAACTACAGCAATGCACAGTTTTAACTCACCAGGTGATTCTGATGGAGCTCCCAAATGGACAACCTCTGTCTTCTGTAAAGCCACTTTATGACTTTGTAACACTAAGTTTCATGAAGTTTTTTTTTTTTTTTCTGACTTCTAACTTCAAACAAGAGGAACTATAGAAGCCACTTTCCTCTTGTTAAGAATTCTGTTACAACACTAATATGTGAACTTATGATTGTGTCAAGCATGTCAAAATAGTCTGGTCTAAAATTGTTTGGATCATTGAAGTCTGTATTTCCTTCCAATTTTGACTTGTACAACCATTACATAACTCTATCAGGAGAAATGTCCTAACAGCATGTTTTGAGTTGCTAACTACTGTTTCCAAAAAGTTAGGCCCAAGTGTGGTATGCTGCTGCATTCTGACCCATTGATTTCTGGCTGAGCTGGGCTTCTATATGCCATCTCTGCAAATGCTTTCTTCCTACCAGACTGGACTTCTTTATGGAGACCTTCAGAACTAGGTGCAACCCTAGTAGATATATTAAGAGTATGATAAAAATATCAGATCAATCTAGAACTATTCAATGTACCTACAGATTACTGTTGGTTTAAGTGTTTGGGTGGCTTTCCTTTCCTGGTCGAATACATGGAATATATTTAGAAATGCTAGCACTTTTTTCATAGATGTGTGGATCTCACTTCTGTACATGCATATGGGCCATTTCAAAGCAATTTAGTGGAATGGGAAATGAGAGAAATATAAGTAGGATGAAGGAAGTAGGAAGAATCTAGGCATTTATGTTTCATTTGAATGGAAAATTGTAAAGTAGAAAGTATAAACTGTTGCAAAAGCATAGAAAGATTACTTACCTATCCTACGCCCAAGATATTATAAATTTTTAAATGGGCTTTAGAGGATCCATAGGTACTGAAAATGATATACAAGAGTTTATAGTTGCATTTTGTGGAGAAAGAGTTCAATGCTTGTTTTACAGCTTCCTCAAATGATCTGAGATTCAATAAATTAATATAAAGCTACAAAAAATTAGGTGTGAACTCAGAATTCATGTCTATACTAAATGGAAATTTGACGTACATGTGTCTTATTATGTTGATTAGAAGAATTCATTCAAATTCCGTTCCTGAGTGTCTAAGATGTGCCAAGCACAGTACCATGTACCACAGCACCACTTAAGTGCTAGACTCCAGAGAGTTCTTTGCTAGCTCTGCCTTGAATTCTTCCTTCATTTGCTTGCCTCTCAGGTTGGCCATCTTCTCCAACCTCTCTACTTTCTTGTTGTCCATAATGGTTTCTCTAATTTTTACCTTCCCATCAGTTTTCCTAGATCTCACTAATGCCAAGGGACTAATGGAATGGGTTTTGACAGATTGGTCTAGGAAGCATCCAATCTAGTTACAGAGAGGAAGTTGATCTCCACAATGTAAGTAGCCTGCTTGAATTTTTGCTGCTCCTATATATCCAGACCTCTATGAAGGTCACCATCTTTGTACACCTCCATTCTCAGTTCTCAAAAACCCCACCTCCATACAAGGTAAGAAGGACACATGGCAGTAACATTCCTTTCCCGACAAAAGCAGCTGGCCATAGAATGCACCATAAGTTAGAATGAAGGTCATGTGCTTCCAGAATGAACAAAACACATACATCTTAAGTAAGCAGAAGTAACTTCCAAATCTCGACCATCCAATCTCCTAGGTATGGTTCAGAATACTTGATCCAGAGGTAAAGAGCAGATCAACCATTCTCTTGGACCCTGCATGTCCCCAGCCACCTACTAGACTGTTTTATAGGAAACGTGCCACTCTGTGCTTTTGTGATACAAAATTCAAAATAAACAACTCAAACTTAAAACTCAGGACTCAGTCAACATACTAATCTGTGAACCCTTCATTAAATGGCAAATTTGACCTATTGAAAAGAAGTAGGTGATCTATAAAGGGAGGAATGAATATAATGACATAAGAAAGCCTGAGCCAAAGATAGTCCCAACTACCAGTTTAGCTTTGAAATTGTGGGGAGAGGATAAGCAAAATGAACCATACAGATATTTAACATGTAACTGAACCTGATTTGTGGCATATGGAAGGAAGGAAATTACAGGATAAAAATCCTTTTCCAGCCATTTACTCTGATTGAATCTGTGAAGTTAGCTCTGAGGGTAAAGTTAATTGTGATGGAAATTTCACATTATAGAATCCATTTTTTCCCTAAATATTTCTCTTTATAATTGGTTCAGAAATATTTAAATATAGTGCTCATTTCTGCTTAAGATTCCTTAGCTCCAGGGAGATTTAGCTATGCTGCTCTCAGGTCTCATATTGCTCTAACTTTTCTACTTCCTTACTCCACACAAATCCTCAGCTTGGCACTTCAGTATGCCAACGTTTGCCTCTAGAGCGAGAGCTGGTACTTTTTCGTCAAAGTAATGGATTGTAGAGTTAAGATTTTTCTGAAATGGATTAAGAAAATTTCGCTTGACCCAAAGCTGTAATTTCAGATTACATTTTAAAAATGAGTCATATCGACCCCACAAAAATCAGTTTCTTCAAATGCATAATTGCAAAGATTTCTGTGCACTATAATATTCAAGAAATGTCTCTTTTGGAGTCAAGGACAGTTTCTGGGAAAACCTTGTTTCGTATCTATAGAAACTCTTAGGTGTTTTCCAGTATATAGGTTACTATTAGGGTGGACAAAATAGATCAGCTATTTTTTTTTAATCTGTAAGCCAAGGAAATATCAAACTGCCAGGTGCAGTGGTACATACCTGTAGTCCCAGTGGCTCAAGAGGCTGAGGCAAGAGGATCACGAGTTCAAAGCCAGCCTCAGCAACTTAGTGAGGCCTTGTCTCTAAATAAAATTTTAAAAGGGCTGGGGATATTAAACAGTCCCTGGGTTCAATCCCCAGTCCAAAAAAAAAAAAAAAACAGAAAGAAAGAAATATCAAACAATCTTCTCATTAAGTCAGTTTATGTTATATAGATCTTGAGTGGCTCTTATCCTACAATTGTGATAGATTATGGAAGACTCATGAGTCCAACAGATTGCAAACTCATCCAAGAACAAGTTGATAAGCCTGAGACAACTCATTAGTTATTTATCTGACTCACTGTCTTGAAGGAGGCTTCTTCTCACATCTAAACCATAATGGCCTCTATCAGATGTAACATATATTTTAATTTTAAGGATAAAAATTTAATAGAATTAGGGTAGCATTTTTGACAGAGAGACCCTAAAATCTCTGTACTTTCATGCCAACCACCTCTTGAATATTCAAGAGAGTAATTTCTCCTTTTACAATGCAGTACAAAGCCTGAGAGTCCACTGCAGATTACTTGATAAAAAGCTTGGCTAGATCAAGTGACTTACACTTAGATGCCTGAGAATATATTCCAAACATATCCATTCTCTGCTTTACTCTCATATACTTTCCACCACAAAGGAAAGATAAACAAGCAAGCAAACAAGCAAACATAAACAAAAAAAAAAAACAACCAACTGAATCTAGATTGGAAGACCAGGATCCTCAATGATGTCATCCAAAAAAACAAATGAAAGTTGTTTTTTCTATTTTGGGGAAGACATGGATGGAAATATTGTGGCAGTGAGCACACATTGCTACAAATACCTAGAGTGTGGAAAAGAGAAATGAGAAATTGGCGATCTTTCCCAAAAAAAGGTGTACTCTGCGAAAATCTCAACCAGGGGACTCAAGAGAAAGAACATGGTCTCCTCTCCTCTAGGTGCAGTAACTCCACTCAGTAGGAGCTTGTCACTAACCAAGGCTCTGATAATAAAATTGTCAACTGTTTCTGTTTGGCAAAAAGAGCAAGGGCAGGCCTGATAGATGAAGATAAAGCAAATCACCTTCCAAAATCCCTTCTTCTTTTTTTCTGTTTAATCCATTAACTTAAAACTCAAGTTTATGGTCAACTACTGAGAAGGAAGTCAAAAAGGTTTTCAAGTCCTCATTCTCCAGTCGTCCTGTTCCTCCAACTCTATCACAGCACTTTTGTGTGGTCCTCTTGCCATTCATAATTCAATACAGAACAGCCATGACCCTGTAGACCTGATCAAAGACAAAACACGGAAAGAACAATGGATTTCCCTACCCTGTGCATATTCAAAACAGACACCCACCCGAGTGTTTTAGTTGAACTAACAGCGGCCACAGAACTTGGGAAATAAGCCAACAGATTTCCATTTGTGCCATTTATGTCCATTTGTCATAAGTATCTAGGCATTCTAGACAGGTTACTGGCCTTGATGAGATTGGAGGACCCTCTGGGGATTAATGTTTCCAGTTAAAGAAGAGCCTTATCTGTATGCAAGGTGGTTAGTAATTATGCTTCAAGATGCCATTTTCACAAGTGCTGTCATCCCAAAGTAAAATTCCACTCTGGGGATTTATATATAGGGCACAAAGCTACACTTACTCTTTGCCATATTTTCCAATCTGGCTCTTGCTCTTTCATAACCAAACACACCTAACATCAGCATATTTGCTCTAACTCCCTCTTTTCTACTTGTCTTCCCAAGGCAGCAACTTTTTTTTTTCTCCCCCTACTTGCTAACCCTGAAAGACCTGGAAATGCTGAAAATAATACAGAGAAACTGATGTGTGCTTTTTCGGTGTGTATTTAAATCTCTTTCCTTTCCTTTTTTATTTTTTCCATTTTCACTCCTCCTTCTACCCTTCTTTTATTACTTTTTCCAAATGTGACACATCTTGACTTCTTTGATGTTTCTTTTAGTTCTTTTACATGTTAAACTATATTAAAGAACAAGTGGAGGCAGGAACTCACGTGGAAATAAAAAGGAAGCTCTGGAGCTTTTTATACATTACTTATTCTATAGGCATTTCTATTCTTTTCTACTGTTTCAGGACTTGTTTATTTTTCTTTGTTTTTTTTTTTTTTTTTTTTTCCTTAGGTATTATAACAACTTACTTTTATTCTCTCTTGACATTTATTAATTTAGGCATAAAAAGTCATGCCAAAACTTAATGATTTAAAACCATAACCAGCTGTCAGGTTCACAATTCCGTTCATTGTCATTTACACTGGGCTCATTTGGGCAGTCCAGCTTATCTGACTAGGGTTGGTTGCTTTCAGCTGGGCTCATCCATTAGTCATGAGTTAGCTTTCAGATTGGCTGGGGTCTAGCTGGTTAAAGATGAGCTAGATGGAATGATTTGTCTCATCCTGCTGCAGGTTAGCGCAGGCTTGCTCACAGGGTAGCTAAACGCAGGAGAGTGGAAGGCAAGGGTGAGAGGAAAGATACAAAGTGTTTTGAGACTCAGCCTCAAAACTCCCCAAACAACATCTGGTTACATTTTATTGAGCAATTCAAGTCACAGATTACAAATGGGAGGGAAACGGAGACTCTACCTCTTGATGAAAGGATAAAAGTGCACAATCATCTTGGTCATCTGTCACAGAGAATAACAGAGGCAGCGCTATCTAGCTCTGATGATGTTTGAGTCTGGAGTCAGAATATCAGCATCCAATCCCATTATCATAACTTATGTACATGTTTCTTACTTCTCTCTAGCTTCATTTCCAAATGTAGAGACTATAATAATAATATCTAGGACACAGATACAAAGATATAAAATACATGATAACACATGAACTTACACAGTGCATATTGCATAATAATAAAATGTATTTTAGTTATTTTCATGCTGTTGTCATTATTTTCATTATTAGAGTTTTAGGCATGGATCTTCATTTAGATATATGATGGATAATCTATAATTTTTAAAATAGTTTCTGTAGCAAGACCTCGTGAATTCCATTAAATCCCAAAGGCATCTTTGTCTTGAGGAAATACTGTTCTTGTATTTGTCAATCACACATACTTGATTCTGGGATGGCAAATATGACTTCACTCTCTTAACTCCATTACAGACAAAATTCATTGATCTTTGCAATTGGTTTCAATAATTTTTTTGGACAGACCTCCAGAAATGTACTACCAGTGACCAAAGTTGGTACAAAAGAAGAATCATATTTACTGCTCACACTAGTATTTTAAAAATCTGGAATATGTTCTCCTATATCTTTATTTTGAAAACCATTAATTCCATTGACTTCAAATTAAATAAAAGTAAATGACTCTAGTCCAGTGACTCTCAAACTTTTTGGTTTCAGGACCCATTTTCAGTTTTAAAAATCATGGAGGACTCTCAAGAAGTCCTGTTTATATGGATTGTATTTACCAACACTTATATTAGAAATTGAAAAATTAGAAATAGTTATAAATTTGTTTTAAAATGTTCATAATAAACTTATAACATGTTAAAGTTTATTAAATCACCACATTATTTTAATGGAATAAACTACTTTCTCCCAAACAAAAGTTAGTAAAAATTGAAAAGTAGTAAACATAAAGCCTGAGTTAGATGACAACTAAGATTCTCAGACTTATTTCTATACTCAACTTGTTGATATGTCATTTTGATTGAAGGGTATAAAGAAATCCCAGTAGCAAGAGTTACATTATTAGGAAAGGAAGACCTTCACAGATCCCCTGAAGTGGCTTCAGAGATTCCCCATTGGTACTCAGACCACACTTAAAGAACGATTTTTCTAAGTTATCTGTCCTTTAAGCAAATGGAGGGAGGTCTCATAGCAATATACAGGAGACGGCAAAATAGGGAATATTTTCAAGGATGAGCATGCCCTGCCCTCAGGGAATGGGGGCTATTGTGGACTTTGATATGGTTGCCTTCTAAACTGCCTCCATCTCCAGGGAATTGACCTTCCACAGATCACTTGGCTACAGCAGGCTCCTTCCCATACTAACCAGGGTTACTGGGACCAGATAGAAACATCCACACTTGACTGGGCCAACCAATCCTTCTTGGGGATGTGGAATTGAAAATCCACTTTTGCACTAGCAAAATTTATATACTGCCCAAATTAACAACAGTGTATCCCAATGCAGGGAAAATACAAGTTTGTGTTTGTTAAAAATTAAGCAGTACACAGGGATCGAAGGAAGGTGCAATAACAGCTCCACAGAGAGTTCTTGCATCACCCAAGTCCCTAGATCCAGAAGATGAGATAAAAATATTGTCCTGGAGGAGAGGTCAGAAAACAATGGACACCTGGTGTGTCCAATTTTAGTTTATCTAAAGTGGAAAAACAAATTGTAAAGACAAAGGTCCTTTGGGAAGAATCTAGAATCATTATGAAAATTCAGGCTGATTACATCTTGGTTTATGGGTAAGAGAATGTGCAAGGCACCTTCTCTGGAAATTAGAGAAATCAGAACTCTGTCTCCCTCACACCACTGATGCAGAGCCCTGGTCAAAGAATAGCAAATAATCAAATGTTAATATAATTTTGTAAAGATGCAGCAATTAGTTTGTAGAGGAGTAATTTTTGGCAAGCCTCTTAAACTCCCTGAATCCAATTACTCATTTGTTAAATGGGAGTAATAAAAATAGAGCTGATAAATTATGGGCTACAGAAGAGATAGAAGGAACCCGATTATGACACAAAAGATATAAGAGACTGGGAACTCGGTTCAATTGCATGTCTAAAACATAAAATGTGCAGATGAAAGGTACTTCCATATATCTCAGTGCCATGCATCTCATAGACTAAACGGTTGCGAGTGGGACGTTTCTCAGTGTTTGAAGCAAGCATTTTGATACCGTATGTCACTCAAGTTCAAAAGAAATCTTAGGTGGCTCTGAGTTTCATACCTTATATGAAAAGGAAAACTGTCTCTACCTTTCTTCTTACCTTATCTGACTTTCAATTAACCCAATGTGCTTGGCTGCATTTGAGGGACACTTTTCAATAAAACCATATAAAATCACATTGTCATAACCATCCATATGGTAAAGAGTACTTTCACATATATATTCTTCAGAGCAAACTCGGGAGGAAGGCTTTGTTGTTTTCATTTTAAAAGTAAGTCACTAAATGTGAAATGCCTTTCCCAAGGGTCCTACAAGTTCTTGCTAGAACAAAACCTCAAAGGCAGCTTTTCTCTTATGTTCTGGCCTCAATCCACAATCCTTAATTCTTAGGGGCAACATGAGCACTCCATGTGATTATTAGTGTCATGTGACTTCAAGAATGTCAGATGGCTACTTAGAGAAATATTTTCAACATAAAATCCCTAGAGTAAAATTTGGTTAACATGCCCATTAGAAAGGAAAATATTTGTTTGGATCTTTTGTTAATTTCATATTTTCTTGAGTTAGTTTACACTTTTATTTATTACTCATATGCATTGTTATGTGAATGAAATCATTGCTAAGTCAGTTAAGCAGTTAATATATAGAATATGTTCTTGTCCATTCCTGCGATGAAATTACTGACTTTATTCCTAAGGTTTCCATAGCATTATAATTATGTAGTAGATGATGATGATGATGATGATGATGATGATGATGATGTTGATGATGGCAGCCATCAGTGAGCTTCTATGTGGCACTTAGACACTACAAAATGCTTTTATGTTGCACATTATTTTGCTCAGCACTCCCAGGCATGAAGCCAGTATGATATGCACTTAATATTTGGAGAAAAGGGGTGTGCCAAATGCTAAAAAGCCCAGTAATAAGATGTTAATGCTTTCTCCTCAAACACACACTTCAAGATATAAAAAAACCTCAGATCAGCAATACCCCTAATTTACCTCCATTCAATGACTTTATATAGATGTGAACACAAAAAAGGCTAGAGAGGCTCAAGAACATCAATTCCATACACAAAGTTTTATTCATTTATTCAAGGATCCAGGTTTGGAGTTAAGTTCTGGAGATACAAAATATGGACAAGAAGAGGTACACTGTGGACCTGAAAATCATATGATCTACTGGATGAAAAGACATAGATCAAACAGGAAGCAAGTAAATCAATGCAAAATTTCAAAACTGCAATTAGGATATTGAGAGTATTTAACTAAATGAGAGAAGGTTGCCTAAGAATGTAAGACTCAACGTGGGATACAACGCTTGGTTAGAATTAAAATTATTACAGAGACAGGTGGGATGGGGGGAGATCCCAAAGGCAGAAAGAATAATGTGACTGGAGGTGGGATGGGGTGCAAAGCAAGAACTTTAATATCTTATGTCATCCCATACCTTATGTGGGATGGGGTGCAAAGTCAATGGCAAATATAGATTCGAATCTCTGTGAATTAATTTCACCTTCAAAGAAAATATGATGAAACCACATTGAAGAAAGAAAGCTAATCTTTCTGGCAGATGCAGAAATTTCATCAGATGACTGTTTTAAAAATATCTCTCTGGTTTATATGTGGGATGGAATTTACTGTGGGCAGAGCACATGAGGAAGAAGATAGGAGGCCACCATGGTGCTCTGATGCTGATAGCTACATCAAAGGAACACGAGTGAAAATGGAGGCAAGGGGAGAGATTAGAACAAATGAGGAGAAAAGTTAAAAGGCTATAAATTGCAGTACATGATAGGGATTACAGGAAGGGAAGAATCAGGAGTCATAAGTTTACTTCTAATCAGAGTGCATGAATGGTTATCCCATTCATTGGCATAGTCTCCAACTCATCTCAGAAAATATTTGAGTTTGACTCTGTGAGACTAGAATGTAAAGGAGATGACATAAGGAAAGAAAAAAAATGAGTCATTCAAATACAGAGGAAATCAAAGTGAGTACTCTGTTGACCATAAGCTTCAATTTTGAGAAATTTCAACATTGAGCTATGGAGAAGATAATGTCAATAAGTCAGAGAAAGGATACCTGGAGTGAAAAGGGGGAAATTCAAGTGAACCTTAAGCAAAGAATCCCAGAAAAGAGTCTGCTTCAACAAGAGGGATCAGTCCATGGTTTTATCCAGTAATTTTTAATCCTTGAGGATTATTGAAAATGATATGATGATTTACATCCTAATAAGTCCTACAAAATGTCCCTACGATTTTGAGCAAATTGTATTTTAAACTGTGCCTAATGAGGATACATTGCAGAATTTTACTCAAATGGTTATAATGAATTAAATTCTATTTCAGAAACTTTATTCTTGTGACTACATGAAGGATGGATTTTAGAAGAGCAAGAATGGGGCAGAGACCTTTGACAAGATTATTGTAATACTGTAGGTGAAAGATCATGGAGGACTGAATGCCATTCAATGCTGAGATATAAAAGAGAGGCTAATTTCTAGATAGACTTGGATGGTAAAGATATCAGGATTTATAATATTTGTTCTGCATCAGGAAGAATGTTAAGATAGAGATGAGGTCAAAATTTTAATAGAAGAGATTATACCAAAATGCCATGTTAGATGAAATATTCAAGAGATACCAGGTCAGAATGAAAATAATGCAGTGGATTTGGGATATACTGAATTTGGAGCTTGAGATATTGCCATTGCTGCAATTATTTCTAATGGATATTATTTTTCATGGATAGCTCAGAATGACCCCACACATATGGGAGGAAGTAAGGACTGTACTAGAGAAACAGACTTGGGATTTCTAAGCATACCTGTGATAACTAAATTCATGAAAAATATGAAGATCCCCGGATTCTGCAGATTGCAGAACAAAGAGAAGAGTGAAACAGATGACCAGGAAACGGCAAAATTTAAGGGCCAGAGAGTAGAAGGTCATGTCCGCAAGAGCTGAAGGAGGAATGTTTGGGGGGTGGAGGAGAACTCTGGAAAGGATGCCATAAAAATAGAAAAAAAGGTATTAAGGAAGGATCGTTAACTTTAAAGTCAGAGAAAGATACCTAAAACAGAACACAAATAGGAGTGAGGGGTCTAGAGTTAGAAAAATTGAGTGTATGGAATCAGTTTCAATTTTTTAATTGTGTAGCACAAACATGTGGATTTCAATATTCAGAGAACAATTCCCCCAAAACATCAGGGTCATCCACAGGTCATTATTAAGAATATCCAGTGTAATAAAGATGCTTCTACAGGGGAGATACAAGCAAAATAGATTATGATTAAAAGTCCTTTCTCACTTGTTGCCCTTAGACTTTAGTCTTGTCTTTAAAAAGAACAAAAAAAAAAAAGTGAAAGATGGTGAAGGAGATAATGTCAAGGTATGGTCTTGCAAAGCCAAGGCAATTTCAAAGGCAGCTCCTTATTGGGTCTGGAACTCAGCTCTGCTGGTTAGAAGTCTGGTGGTGTTGTCAAGGTGTAGAAGCTGACTCAGAGGAAGTGACTTTTTAAGCAAACTCTCATATGAGTTGTCAATAAACCAGGAAGCTAATTTAATTTCTTTGGCTGTGAATTGACCCACTTTTTCATGGCCACCAACTTAGGCAACTCTCCAGGGTAATCAGAAGGCACATTAGACCACAGACATCTGGTAAGCATGATATCAGGGCACAGACAGTAGGAAGGTTTTAGGCATGGCTCATTAATCCCTGGAAAAGACAGCTGAAATGTTCTTGCCCCACATCAGAGTTTCTTTCCAAGATGCATAATGTTCATTGCTTGGTCCAGTGGTTGTTTCTTGGATAATCTTCCAAGGACACTGACTACTTCTTTCTTTTTTTGCACATCAGTCTTTGAACATCATTCAGACTCCTTTCTTTGTGATCAAAAACATATCAACTTATAAAATAAAATGCACTATATAAATAAATTTGGGACAAAGGCCATTATCTACTTATGGGTTAGGTGACCTTGAGCAAGTTAAAGAGCTTGATTATTTTCTTAGCCTTTTCCATCTTATGCAAGAAGAGTATATCCAGTCTGGTATATTGTGAGAATAAAGGAAATAATACATCTAGTCCTACATGTGGCACAGAGTAGACATCAATAAGACACAGAAGCTGTTTCCCCTGTACCTGCTATTCTGTCTCCCTTTCCTCTTGCTCTTTCCTCTCTTTTGATGATATTTGTTCTCTAGTATAAGCCAGAGATGGTTTCCATATGACCATTCAGTCCAGTAAGCATGGAAGTTTCCATTGATCATGAGCTGATACTGATGGTGAAAGACAGACAGGAAGCAGTTCTAAGAATTGTTGGTACTTGTGTGTTATTTCTTTAATTCTTATAACATATCAATTATTTTGAAATTAATAGAAATTAAAATGCAAAATAACATCTTATGAATCACTGGCTGAGCTGTTCTTTACTTACTTAAATGCTTTCAAATTTTAGGAGCTATAAAAATGTGCAAAAATTCTGGGAAATTCTACAAGAATTTCCAGTAAATCTAGGAGAACTAAAATAGATGATAACACTGAAAGGAAACCCTGTCATCACAGTGAGAGTCAGACCATCCTAAAGAAAGAAAGAACAATTGGAAGCTAAAAGAATAGTGAAATAATGCAGTACTAATAAAGGAGAATGCCAGGCATAAAGAGCCAGTAATAATCCATATGGAAAAACAAAATAGAAAAAGATGTACTACAACTGTCACCCCATGTAATGCTATTTATTGATGGTGAAGCTTTTAATTCCAGTCTTTTACTCTCTGATATTTGGTCTATTTTGCGACATAAGGTTCACATTTGAAATAAAATACAGATCCTATTTAGTAAGAGACGCTGAGATTCATTTATCTCCATATCTAGTCACAGATAATTAAGTGTTAACTCCCTCAGGAATTTGATCATGCAATCAGAAAATCTGATATCTGAGATAAACAGAATTATTTATCTTTACAATGTAAATATGAAAATTAATTTAGAATATTAATGCATGAATATTGACAAAAAAGTGTGTATTTTAAGATAAATAGTTGTTCCTGCTGTTAATTTTTATATCAATATCATTACCATTGATAAAGGATTAGTCAGGTCCAATTAATAAAACTGATGATTACTGTGTAAACTTATCCATTTATTATAATTGTTTAAATTGTCTCTTTCTAGTTGCAACTTCAAATGTGTTGGTAAATTTCACCTCCCAAGATTTTGCCCTGTGCATTTTAACTGATCAAGGTATTATCACATTTTTCCAGTCATAGATTTCATGACTTTTCCTAAAGGTAGGTTATTTTTAACAGATTATTAATTTAATTCTGATTTGCCTGAGTTTGACTTGCTTAACCATCTGTAGTTGAAATCATTTTATGTCAACTTAAAATACTCCATATTCCAGGAAATATTTTAATGATGGTCATAATGGAATTGAGTGGAAACAAAAATGATTTTTTAAAAACATAATATATGGGGGCTGGAGATGTGGCTCAAGCGGTAGCGCACTCGTCTGGCATGCGTGCGGCCCGGGTTTGATCCTCAGCACCACATACAAACAAAGATGTTGTGTCTGCTGAAAACTAAAAAATAAATATTAAAATTCTCTCTCTCTCTCTCTCTCTCTCTCTCTCTCTCTCTCTCTCTCTCTTTAAAAAAACATAATATATGAATACAAATATAGTTAGACTAAGTAACTTAAAATATAAGACATTTTTAAGTAGATGAAAAAGGAGAGACATTTTACAAGTTCCTAAAATTGAGCTGCTCATTTGGTTTTGAGCAAAAAGAAAACTGTGGTTAGATTTCAGTCTCACTGGCTTTGATAGGCTTTGTACACATATACACTTACACACCAAGAGAAACAGATCTTTTTTTGGTTGGGAAGATTGTTTAAAGCTAACCTTATTTCCATATTTCATGATATGGGGTAGGGGCTATTATAGCTTCATCTTGGTGGTTATAATATCATACATCATATTTAAAAGCACTACAAGATATTTCCACTGGGTTTTCTACATTTTATTCCTGATGGAAGTTTTGACTTTGAAAGTTCAGGCATTTTTAAGTTTTCATCCTTGTGCAAAGCATATCTTAAGTTTCTTTAATATAGCTTGCAAGCTTGCTCTGTATTTATTTCACCCTTGCATAACTCAAAAGTAGTGGAACAGATTGTACTCAGATTGAGCAAAAGCAATTACCAAATCCTTAGACTAGGTCTGGTCATGGTCCCAGAAGATAATTTTTGGAAGTTCCATGATGGCACGTAAATACAGGGTTATTAAAGGTTTTCATTGACAACTTAACAGCATCATGCTCTGTAGCACAGATCTGCCCATGAGGCTCTGCCATGTTACTTCAGAAGCTGGGCAACACAATAGACACTCTTCATTGACTTCAGTCTTAGCCTATGCTTCTGAATTTATGTTTGTTACAAATTATAACAACAATGATAATACTAGATAACAAATATTGTGGCTGGGGGTTGTAGTTCAGTGGTAGAGTTTTAGCCTAGCATGAGTGGGGCCCTGAATTCAATCCCTAGCACTAAAAAAAAAAAAAGTAAGCAAATATTAGCATAGCACTTGAACACTGTTATTATTTTGTGTCATGGATTATATTTTCCTCCTTTTTACAGAACTAAGGATCAGCACATTAATTAAAAAAAATGTTCCAAGATCACTTCGTCTTATGAGAGGTTAAGTTAGGATTCTAATTCAATTCTTCATTTATTCTTCAATTATTCATCCTGAGCCTCAGATTTTCTGCCTGTAAAACAAATGCTAATATCTTCATTTATTCAACAGTCACATCATGAAAGCCTACTGTGTGCTAGGAACTGTCTGTGCAAAGGAGACACAATGATGCATGAGATAGGCAGAGCTGCTTCTTCATGCAATGTTCAGTCCAGTGAAGAAAGTGCCCAACAAAAACCAGAATAAAAATCATGATGAATTATGCTATTGGCAATCACAATGAATGCTTCAAAGGAACAGCTCAGGGTGCTCTGAAAAGGGAAAATATGGGGCCCTGAATGAGATTGAGTGGCCTCTATGCAAAAGAGGCAATAAAGTTGAGACAAGAGTTTGTTAATGGGCTTTTGATTCCAAGGCTCATTCTTTAACATTATATTGAGAGTAAACCAAAATAATACTCTAGCACAAAATTTCTTAAGAGAAAATAATATATTCATCCTTGTTCTTATTTAAAAAATAAAAACCACTTTCTTGTGTTCTTTTAAAACCCTCCAAACTGAGAATACATGCATTTACCCCTCAGCCTCCATATACAGAATCTATGGATATAGTTTTATTGTCAAAAGCACTAATCACATTAGTAGGCCAGAATTTAATTCTATTGCATTCTCTAGTAAGTACCCCCAGATTCTGAAGCCAGATAATAGATATCTTCCAGAAGTTCATGTAACAATTTGTCTGCTCTCCTCTTAAGACACTTATACCTACCTGCCTTGGGTGTAGTTAGTTCTGGCAAATTATTCTGTCCATAGGGCAGCAACCATCATGTTTCCAAATTTGCATTCTCAAAGGTGTGATGCTTCAACATTTAAAGTTGAATTGAGCTGGCAGATGAAGATATATATTTTGTGCATGGGAAAAACACATGCACATAAGAAGCAGTATGGTGTGTCAAATAGAGCAGAGAGATGGGCATTTAACCATCCAGCATCAAGTCCAAATTCTATCCTCTCTCACCTTGCTTGCCTAAGCAACCTGAGCCTCAGATTTCCTGCCTATAAAATGAATGCTAATATCTTCCTTGTAAGATTCTTGGTGTGTTGTAAAGAGAAAACATAATCTACATGAAAGGATTGACTCAACTACTCATCAAATGGTGGCTGCTGTTAATGTCCATCATTATTTTTCAAAATGGTATAGCCATCACTCAACCTGTTGGGAGGCTAGTCAAGGAAAACTGGGGAAATTCTGAATGTTAGGATGTTTCACATACTCAACAGATGTCTTTTGACATATTGGCATGTAATAAATGAGAAAGGTGCTTAGATATTAAACAAATGACCAAAGAAAGATAATTGATCTGAACAACAATTGGCTAGTATAGCATTATTAATTTACTAAAATGTATTATACTATGAATGATGCTATTTCCTATATTTCAAGAATATTGTTAGATAGGTCTAAAGAAATTACAATAAACTAAGACTGTATAGGATCAAAGTCACTTAAAAATCTCTCTTTACATGTTATATCACTTCTCCTTAGTTCCTGTAGAGCCATCTTTAATACCCAATATTGCTGGTGCATCTTCCTCCTGATTTTGCAACTGATAAAAGCAAACAAATATGTCATGCCAGTCCCTGAGTCCCACCTGGAGCCACAGAGAGAGGATGAGAAGGGGGAGGATAGCAGCAATATGAACAGATAGAAATGTGCATTTTTGCTGTTAAACCAAAGCCAGAATGTTAATCCCCAAAGTGCATGGGGAAAAATCAATAAATCCAAACTAATAATAAAAAACATCTCCCAGGCTTCAAACTGACAAAAGGTAACATGTGCAAACTGACAAAAGGTAACATGGGCATCTTTTCTGTAGCCCACCATCATCCTTTAATGCTAGGTGCATTTGTCCTTGAGGACAAAAGCAATATAACAGACTTACTTAGCTTTTCCATCAAGTTCTAGTTGTTGGTACAATAGCTCCATTAAAACATTGCTCATCTGTAAAATAGCAGAGTAGAAAATCATCATTATTATCATTGTTATTGTTTTCAACCTCCCTCTTCTCCTCTTGAGAAAACATCTTTTTGAGATCACATTCAAGTAAATGGGAGATAAATTGTTTCCACCATATGCCTGGGCATTTCTGTGTTTCCTTAACTGTCACAAACTTGGGCTCATGCATTGCATACACGTGGGTGCTCTGAGTCGTGTCTGCTAGTAGATCCTACTTGGCACTCAGTGGATAATTGCATGGGAAACATGGAGCCACCTTTCCTGCATTCAGCTTTATGAACTGGGGCTCTCATCCACCTGGCTGCTACAACATCTGTCCATGACTCTCTTGAAAAATGGTATTTTTCTTCTGTCATCTCCAGCAGCTGAGAAGAATGGTAAAGTCCTAAATCCTGATTGCCTGTGAGTAACAGATTACAGAAAAAGGGCTTCAAGTTTGGAAACCATATGCTTCAAGCTCCTTTGGTGCTGGTTGAGCCAAGATATTTGAATTGAGAGCACTTGACTCATGCCTTCCTTTTTACAGTGACCATGGAAACCTCACAGTATTCGTGCTTTGTGTGCAGTAGGGAGAATGTCCATTAGAAATGGTTCTAAAAGTGTAAAACCAAAATTATGATGCAGGCTGAGCATGGGTTTAAAGAAGCTAGAAATGAGACACTAAGACAAAGTACTTTTGTATCTGACATTGTAACCAAAGTGACTGAGATTAAGAGTGTTCTGGTTTACAAATACCTCTCAGAACTCTTCCACTTGGTGGATGTCCAAAGTGTCTGTGTGTGTGTGTGTGTGTGTGTGTGTGTGTGTGAGAGAGAGAGACAGAGAGAGAGAGAGAGAGAGAGAGAGAGAGAGAGAGAAAACACAGACTTCCTTCCCTCCCAAATCCCCCTACTGCCCCTCTGCCCTCACGGCAATCTCTGCAGACTTAGTCTATTCATTTCTAAGGCTCAACTAAACTATCATTGGCTCTATACCATTAATCTGGTCCTCTTTAAATCAGATGTAGTTGTTACTTTCTCTTAATTCATACAGCATTGTGTCTGATCTGATTCCCTCTAAGGTTCTCTCTTTTCTTTTCTTTGACTTCTGTTAAAGTTAAGACTGAACATCTGTTCATTCTTTTCCCAGTAAAACAGGACTATCTTAATGCTCATATTTGACACATTGTGGGCTCTCAGACATTGAATGCTAAATGAATATAAAACAGGAATGAACGTGAGTCACAAGCCCAAAAGTGTGTACAGCACAGGCAATGGAGATGATAAAACAATTGGAAAATTCTACTTCCACGCTGCTCTCATTTTAGAGAATATGGTACTTATTTGGTTGACTGTGTTTGGTTGGTTTTGTTAGTGTATCTTCTATTTCTAACTTAGTTTCAGGATTAGACTTGAATTTTTCTGTCTCCAGTTCATCTGTAGTAAACCATCCCAAACTATATACATCAGCATACAGTTTGTTCCTGACTTGTGTTTCCATAGGAACAAAAGCCCTGGGTTTGGTCTTTTCATTATCAGTCACATTCTTTTATTTTTTTGTCTTCACTATTTTTTGATTGATGCACAACAATTATACATATTTGGAGGTAGAATGTGATGTTTTAATTCTGTCTACATTATGTAATGATCAAATCAAGGTAATTATCATATCTATCACCTGTAAATTTTATCATTTGTTTACGGTGACTATGTTCAAAATCCTCTCTTCTACTTATTTTGAGATACATAAAGCATTATTTTTAACTATATTCATCTGACTGTGCAAAAAAATAAAAAGAAAAGAATCACTGGAATTTGTACACCTCCTATCTAACTGTAACACTGTGCCTGTTGACATTCCTCTCCTCACCTCACTGCCCCTTCCTGTTTCCAGCCTCTACTAACCACTATTCTTTTCTCAACTTCAATGAGTTCAACTCTAAAAGAGTCAATACATGAGTGAGATCATGCAGTACTTATCTTTCTGTAGGTTTATCTCACTTAACATGAAGTCCTCCAGTTGATTTTTGTTTTGTTTTGCAAAAACTGACAGGATTTCATCCTGTTTTAGACTGAATGGTATTCCATCATGCATCACATTTTCTTTATCCATTCATCCATGGGTGGACATTTGATTCCATCATCTGGGCTATTGTGAATAGTGCCACAATAAATATGGGAGTTCAGTCTCCTTTTGAGAAATGTCTGTTTAAGCCTACTGTCCATTATGATTTTATTTTATTTATTTATTTTGGTTATTGAGTATTTTAGTTCTGTATATATTCTGGATATCAACCCCATGTCAGATGTGTAGTTTGCACATATTTCCTCTGATTGTGTAAGTTGTCTCTTCAATGTTTATTGTTTCCTTTCCTTTGCAAAAACTTTTGGGTTTGATGTAATTCTATTAGTCAATTTTTCTTTATTTCTTTTTTTCTCTTCTTGTGCTTTTGGAACCCATAAAATGAAAAAAGAAAGAAAGAAAGAAAGCTTTCTCCAAATCAATATCCTGAAGTGATTCCTATAAGTTTTCTTCTATAAGAGTCATAGATTATGGCTTTGCTGCTGAATTCTATCAAACATTTAAAAAGCTAAGATCACTTGTTATCAAATTATTCCAAAAACAATTGAAGAGGTAGGAATTCTTCTCAATTCATTCTATAAAGTCAGCATTACCTTGCTACTAAGACTAGATAAAAATGCAGCAAAATAAATAATTAATTAAATAAAAATAAATAAAACTATAATACATTGAAAATATCATTCACCACAATTCTTCCCAGGGGCACAAAGGATGCTTCAATACACACAAGTCAATAAAAGTGACACATCATATTAACAAAATGAAGGACCAAAACCATCTGATCATATAAATAGATGTTTAAAAAAAAGTATGATAAATTCAACATTCCTTCATGACAAACATTCTCAAAGAATTGGGTATAAAAGGAGTGAAGCTCAACTCAATAAAGGCTATATATATATATATATATATATATATATATATATATATATATATATATAACAAAACCACAGCTAACATCGTATTGAATGGAAAAAGTTAAAAGCTTTTCCCTTTAAGATCCCAAACAAGACATGGATGCCAATTTTATCACTTTTATCCAACATAGTACTTGAAGTTCTAGGCAGACAGGGAAGAGAACAAAACAAAAGGTGCTGAATTTGAACAGGAAGAAGTCAAATTATCTTTGTTTGCAGATGACAGAATTTTATAGAGAGAAATTCCTAAAGACCTCACCAAAGACCCTATTAGAACGAATAAAATAATTTGCTGAATTACAGGACACAAAGTCTACAGACAAAAATCAGTAGGGTTGCTATGTATCAATAGCAAACAATCTGAAATAGAAATCAAGAAAGCAATACCATTTATAATAACTGTAAAAAGTAAAATTTAGCTGTGGATAAATTTAATCAAAGAGTTGAAATATCTCTACAATAAAACTGTAAAACATTGGTGAAAGAAATCAAACAGGGCACAGAGGAATGGAGAAGGCATTTTTTGTTTGTAGATTAGAAGAATTAATATTATTAAAGTGTTGATACCATTGAAAACAATTTACAAATTCAATGCACTTCTTATCAAAATTGCAATGAAGGTTTTCATACAAATAGAAAAACCCATCCTGAAATTCACATGAAACCAAAAATGATCTTGAGTAACCAAAGCACCATTGAGCAGAAAGAGCAAAGTTAGAAGTATCATATTACCTAATTCAAAATATACTACAAAACTATACTGATTAAATCAGCATAATATTAGCATAAAATCAGACACAGAGATAAATGGAATAGAATACAGAGCCTAGAAATAAAAACACAATTAGAAGCAACTGATTTTTTAAGAAATATTATTTCTTTATATTGCCCAGGCTGGTCCCAAACTTCAGGACTCAAGCAATTCTCCTGTTCCCAACTTCTGGGATAACAGGTATTACTCCACCATGACCAGCCAGACAACTGATTTTTGAAATACATGCCAATAACATACAATGGAGAAAGTTTCTTCACTAAATGGTGCAGAGAAAACTGGATATCCACATATAGAATTAGAGACCTTATATTGCACCACACACAAAAATTAACTCAAGATAGATTAAAAATTTAATTTTAATGTCATGCACACTTTGACTCTAGATTTAAACCTCAGATCCCCATTTAAAAGGTGGGCCCTTAAATCATTTCCTTAAAACTTTAAGCTTCATCTTGTTTGTCTACAAAATGCGGTTAATAATATCACCCTTGCCTTTCTCTTAGAACTACTGTGGTTGTCAAATACATTCATGCTAATAGAAGAACTTTACAAGCTGACCAAATGTGCATATACATGTGAAATTCAAGGTAGTATGCATTTGCTATAATATTACTCTGAAACAGTGTTCCTTAGGACTATGTGACACAGGAAGAAGAGAACAATTGTAGACAAATAATTCATCATAATACACACTGTAATGAGGAAGATTTGGATGCCAAATCTCACTATTAATATGCCCCAATGGGGCCCCCTTTTAATGCCCCAGGAATATTGGGGTACGGAAAGCTCAAGACAGGCTGCCTCTGGTTGCCTGTTGAAGGCTGACTTTCTCTCTGGCTATTCCAACACTTCTGCCCTGTTTGTTTTGGCCCTAATACTTGTCATCCAATTTTATGAATTCTACGATCATTTCTAGGCTGCAGGTAAGGGGAATTTTTCTCTTATTAATCTATTCATAAGAATTGCATTTAGGAGACGCCTTTACCATGCCCCCACAGTCACACTCTGACAATTTCTCAGATGTCTCACTAATGTTTGGATAATCACTCACATTTAATAGATACCTGATGCACCTCTCCTTTTGCTCAATTGGCTCCCACATGACACGCCTTATGAAAGATCCGTGTTTTATGCTAGATGACACCCCTTCTTCCACTTCAGCCTACTCTTTTTCCATTTGAAATTCAATGAGCTGAGCGATAACAACAGATCCTGCCCCTGATCCAGCATTGATGGGAATTTATCTGTCACGTAACCGGGGAGGTTGCAGCATTTGGAGACCTAACTGTTTGGCCTCTAACCTTGTGTTGCCTGTGCCGCAAACACAGAAGAAATCACATTATTCATTGGTGTGCTAAATGAGGAGATGTGTGTCGAGGATTTGCTGGTGTAGGATTTTTCATTTAATTAAATCTGAGTTTATATCTGCCCAAGGGACCTCATTGACAAAGGGAAGGTGGTGAAAAAGCTTTGTCGGTATTTAGGTCCAACAATAACTTTTTCCTGATATAATTAATGTGTATCCATTGATTTCCGTTTTCAGGGAAGGTTATTGTTTCTGAGGCAACACTGTCATCACTAATTCGTCTTTATAGAGCAGCTTTATTAGACCTGTGACCTTGGGCAAGTCACTTAACCTCTCTGACTTTTGATATAGAGCAGAATTATTAATGCCTTCTAAACAGAGATGTTGTCAGGATTACACATGATAATGAATGTGAAGAAGCCTCTTGCTACCTAGAAAGGGAACTCACCTGCTTTATCTCAGTTCATCCCTATAAGACCAAGGAGGTGAAGGGTAAGCAAGGTTGTTTGGTGCAAAGGATGAGGATTCAGGTTCAGATAAATGGAATAAACAGTCTAATGGCACAGAGCCAGGAGCCTGTGCCATTAGACAGTTTTCCTCTGGTTATTTTGGCACTCCGCACACTGAACCTACATATTATTTCCTGATACCAAAACCTGACCTCATTCAAGGAACTTATACTGACTCCAAATATACTGTAAGAAATCAGAACATTTAGGGGCTGGGAGTATAGTTCAGTTGGTAGAGTGCTTGCCTCGCATGCATAAGGCCATGGGTTCAATTCTCAGCACTGAAAAAATAAAAATAAAAAGAAGAAGAAAAAATCAGGACATTTAAACGAACAGACAAAACATGCTATTGGGAAGCTATCAGAACTGACCTAGGATAGAGAGTTCGTACTTGCAGAGTCAGAGGTAATCTGGGACAGCTCTCTCTTATAAGAGCTGTTAAGTTGTCAGGAATTTTGTGAGCCATTTGTTAAACACAGCCATTATTACAAATTAAATTTTATAAACCTAGCTAGTTAAATCATAGTGAACAAAAGGTAATTAATACTCAAGATTGTTTACTCATTTTTACTATCATATATACTGAATATTTGTGGCACAAATATGGCACTATAATTAGTTACTACACATAGGGCAGTCATTTGTGATATTAGGTTATCAAAGACTCAGCTTCCATCTTGGGCCTTTTTCTGTCTTTTGGACTACTCAGTCTGGGAAGCCAGCTGCCACATCTTCACAACACTCAGGCAGCCTATGGAGAGGCCCAGGATGTAAGGAACTGAGGTCTCTAACCTACAGCCAAGGGAACACCTGAGGCCTGCCAAAAACCACATGAGTTCGGAAGTCTCCAAATGACTACACTATGGTTGACAGCTGGACTGTAACCTCATGAGACACCTGGAGCCAGAACTGGCCAGCTAAGCTGCTCCCAGCAATAGATTACATTTAGCGAAGCTTCTAGATATTCTCACATTCCATGTCTGATTTAAGAGGGGATCCTGTAAATGTCTAGAAACTTGCTTTTTCCTAAACATTACAAAGTTGTAAACAAATCCAAAATCATATCACAAATATAAATATTTTCTATATTATCTTTTGCTATCTGGTAGATCAAATAAAAGTTATTTAACTCTTGCATCTGATCTATTCAGTTTAGAGAGAGGCTTATTATTTCAAGTATGAATGTAGTTCTAAAATAATAGTCTGCCCAACAATCTTTATTTCTCTTTAGGTATGAACTGTCAGCCTGCATAATTAAATTAGGATTACCCAAATAAGTCTCTGAAATCTGTGTAGGGAATAGGCAGCTTCTTAATAGAGGTAACATCTGTGGAGTTGTCTTTTGGTGAGTGGCATGTCTGTTGTAGCTAGGCAGTGGTTTGTGTAAAGTGAGCAACAATATCTAAGTGGGCTAAAAGCTGTAACTGTGTTTCACCATTGGGGAGATCTCCAGAGCATGGAGTGCCATGAAGTTTGTTGGAGACCACAGAACTAAACTGGTACTTTAACACATTTGTTGTTACTTCTAGATCTTTTAGACAAGGGGATTGGATACTCATTGACCGCTTGAGTTATGCAAGAAAAAAAACTGAAGTACATAATAGTCTTCTGATGATCTGAATCAATAGACTTCAGGATATAGGAACCCTCTTTTCATTTCACAAAGAAGATTTCAGATCTAGACTTCTGGGAAACAATTATTTTTGAAAAAAGATTTTCTGATCACTGTGATTAATTATGAAGATACTTCTTTTGACTTGAAAAGCATAGTATGATTAAGGAACACTTATGTCAACATAGTTTACTTATGCTTAATTAACTAGAAGGATTACCTCTCTCTTGCAGTTACTAGCCCCCCCCCAAAAAAAAAAAAACTTCAGTAAATAAAAAATGTTTTCATACAATTTTGAATTAGCTAAAATTTGGAGAACTCTAGACAAATGTAATAATTCCTATAATTCATTATTTTATAGCATGAACACATTTTTATGTCCTTAGGAGATATTTTAGAAAAGCAATGCATAGTTTAAGTGTAAAAGATATGTTAAATCATTATTCTGAATTCAGAGTCTAAATTTGGAAAAGGCACATTAAGAACCATTGTCAAATTGATAGATTAAATCATAAATATCTAAAAAAAATTATAAATAGCATTATAAAAATACACAGAAAAAGATCATTACAAGCTTCACTATTTTAAAGTAAGAAACATTTTAATGATTTAAGAATATAAAAAGAAGCTGAAAATTAAACCATATATATATATATATATATATATATATATATATATATATATATATATTTGGTCCAAAGAAGTAACTTCAAAAATCTGAGCACAAAATAGTCACTTTACAGAAATAAAAAAGATCTATATATTGTTAATTTTATCTCTTTTCTAGTTTATTCACATAATAATTTGTAGCAGAAAATTTAATAGCATATCTATGTATATCTTGAGTCATATGTAGATATAGAAACTTATAAATTTAAAGTTCTAGCTAAAAATTTAAAATCTAATTAAAAAGATAATATATATCCTACCTAAATAAGTGTATTCCTTCACTTCTTTATAAACTAAAATATATTTATAAGCAGAAATTCATACCCATTGTTTATTATTCATATTTGTATTTACTGTAACTATTCAACTAATATAGTCAACTGCTTATAATAATTATCATCTTTAATCAAACTCTGTTTTCTCCAGACACAAGGAAAAATTTGCAGCAAACAGAAGTCCAATAATGGTTCAGCTATTATATGAAATAACTATCTACATTTTATAGTTTGAATAAATGTAAAGTAGCAACAATGGTCATATAAGATACCATTTAAGGACATTAGAATATTTTTGTATTTTATAAGTAATTAAAAGATAAAAGTAAAATAACATTATAGTTAATTTACTAACTATTGTTTTTGTGTCTGCATTTTATTTATCAAATTGCTCAGGCACACAAAGATGATTTATTAGATAACTACTCTGTGTCTAAGTTCGTAAAATTGAATTTTTGGAAATTACAATTTTAATCTGCATATCAAATCCTTATGATCTGTAACCTGGTGAGAATGTTATAAACATGAACCCTTGAAAAAGCTATCTATTGTATAGAAAAGGACACCTACTTCAGACTCCTCGGCCTCGCCTAATCTCTAAACTTATTGTCCGGCTTTCAGTTGCCCCACTGCTTGCTCTGCTGGGCATCCCATAATCTCATCCTGACAATGAGCAACTTATCTTAACATAGATTTTCATGATTCCTTTGTTGTGTTTCTCTTTTTATAGCATAATGTCCCCTGAATGCAATCTGCCCCAGCAGGCCCTAACTCTGCAGTTGCCTCTGGCCACCCTCTCTCTGTAAGCTCTATTTCTATACATACACACCCCATATGGTAGACTGCTGCCTTCCTACCAGACATTTAGAGGTTCTCCAATTTCTCACTGCTATTATTAAATCATGAAATAAAAATTTATCCTCAAATAGCATATTTCCTTTTGGATTCCCTTCTGGGAGAAAAATCTCAGAAGTTGAATTTGAATTCCTAAATATAAAAGAATGAATCCTTTTCAGTGACTCTTGAAATGGCAAATGCTCCCAGATACACAACCAGGAATCTTTGCTACTTACAGGAGCAGTAGAAGTATCTTCTTAAACTGGGTGAAGGGTCTATACCATGGTATTGTATTCCACAATTACATTAGTTCAGGAATGGCACTGTGCCTCACTGTATTTGTGTTGCTGAAAAATAAAACGAATCATCTGTAACTCCCTGGGGCAATTGTGCTTTTAGATAGACACACCAAAAATTCCAATGTGTTAGAAAATATGAGTAATGCAGAATTGTTAAATGTCGACCATGAGCATTTGCTGACCTAAAGCACTTTTCCAAAAGCATCTCCAAAGGTAAGATCTTGAATGGGAAGCTCTTGAGACGCTGATTGTTCTATGGACTTAGAGAAAGCCAAGGCCACCTAGATACAGTTAAAGAAATGAGTCCTAGACCCCAATGTTCTCCCTTGTTCTATTGGTGACACTTAGATGGGGTACAAGGAAGCAATCTGAGAGGGGTGGGGTGGTGTCCTGCACAAGGACCTCTTTCTTCTGTTATTTTTAGACAGTGGTATTTTCTTCAAACAATTTTTGGTTGGAAGGAATATGAGAGATTGCAGTGAGGTGGTATTCAAACCCAACAGATATTTTATCTTTTACACATCTTTATGCATGTAAGTTATTTCAGTCTTCATTTTTTCCAGCCAAGGAAGATGGGCTGTTATAATGTTGTTTTCTAGGCAAAAATCTCTCTTTCTCCTGACAAATAGACAGATTGCTTCCCTGAAACTTGGTTTATTTCTGGAAAGTCTTCAGACCTCTTGCTTGGAGAAGGAGAGTAGGTCTGGGGAAAGTCTTTCCATGACCCCAGGAACCTCATTTCCAATCTTGAAAAAGAGAAATTTCTGTTTGACCCTCTGGGTTATGCTCTTCACCTTCAGCCTTGTGGTTTTCTGGCTTTTTCTATGTTCTGCAGCCGCATTCAAAAGATTCTCCCTCTAATTCCTCTGTTCAGTTCAACAGTTTTGGGCAGTCATTCCTCTTATCTTGGGCTTCCTATTTTCAGCTTTCTCCATGTTTCACTGAATACACATTTACATTCTAATTTCTGATTCCCTTTGATATTTTGAGAGGGTTGCTCAAAAGAAAAGAGGGAAAAGCTGATTTTATGCCATCACATTCAAACTAGAAGCCTCGTCCTTTTTTTATAAAAATATAGATCACTTATAATTGGGCCATTAATTCAGACTCGAGACTGTCTTAGATATTGAACAGTTTATTGAAACACTATGATATCAAACAGTTCTTACATTTTAATCTATACTTTGGCATTCAGCATAATTTTTTCCTAATTTTTATAATACGCATCTAATTTTTGTCCGCTTGAATCGTCATTGTTGTTTTTTGCTGATAACCCAATACCATAGACTGGGTACGTTTTAAAGAAAAGAGACTTATTTTGGCTTATCATTCTTCTTTCAGGTTGAAGGGCTATATCCTATGATGATCTTCTTGCTGGTAGAGTCCCAAGGTGGCTCAGGACATCACATGGCAAGGGAGAGCACCAGAAACCTGGCTGAGTTGGCTTTATAACAGAGCTGCTCTCGAAATAAACCATTCATCAATGAATCCATGAATCCATTCCTGAGGACAGAGCCTTAACCAATCACCTCTTGGTTCCCACCTGGCCCTATGATTACATTTCCATATGGGTTTTGGAAAAGACAAACTGTTTTGAAAACACAGAAGCTTGTTTATGATCATAAAATTATATATTTTTCTAATCAGTTAGACCATAATTACTCTTCCAATAGATTCTTCATAAAAAGGCTCAAGGGAAATCAATTCTCTCAAGATGTTTTTAGGTATGTTAAAGTGTACCTTTGCCTACATGCTTGAATGGGAGTCAATAATTCCAACATGTAGGTTCCAGAACAGCTTCAAAGGAGCACAGCATTTGACTTTGTTCTCTAAAGTTGGTGAGTGGTTTGACAGAGCATGAGAAATGATTCCCCTGAGCAGAAAGAACATCTGTAAAAATTTAAATTGAGCAATTTTATAAGGGTCCTGTAGAATTTTACAGGTTTTTAGAGATGTCATATACAGGATGATAGGTCAGAAAGAGTTTAAGGTAGAGTCAGGAACTGAAATAGTATAATGGGGGACATTTATCTACTGAAGTGTACTCTACAAGAGAAAACTTATTGTGATCTGAGTGCAGAGAAAAACTTTCCCTGATACTTACTGTCATTTGACAGCATAAATTTAGAAAATTTCAAAACCAGATAATACCAAAATTGAAATTGAATGTTAGACTTCAAACCTTAATATTCAAAGAATTTTTATTTATGTCCTGGGTACTTAGAAGATCTCCCTGGCAGAAGTATGATAAGGTACATTTTAAAGAAAACGTAATCAGGTGGGAACCAGGTGGGTGGATTGGTGGGGCACTGGAGAAATAGACAGGGAAGAAACCCAGTTCAATAGTCCAAGCAATACTGTTGAAGGTGCAGAAAGAAAGTAAAAACAGAATTGATTTAAGAAACACGATAGTCAAAATAAGAGAACCATGGTGATTGATTTGCTATGGAAAGAAAGGGAAGACTCTGAGATGAAACTGAAATGTCAAGAGTTGTGCAGCAGGAAAGAATATCAGCCCTGATCAGATGTGACTCCTCCACTACCTTCATCCCCTCAACATTATTTTCCACATAACATTGAATATTAACAGAATAGTTCCTAAATTAGTCTTTTATTCTAAATGCATAATGGATAAATTATATCTACTTATCGAATTTCCATCCAATTTTTTGAAAGGCTTCTGTTACTGGAATTCATTTACATTATGAAGTAAAATTCTACAATTTTTTTTTTAAAAAGAGAAGATCATATGAGGTGAAAAAATTGAAAAGTGAGAGAAATCAAACTCAGTATAAAACAGTGGTAAAAATAGTTGAACCTTTTAAACACAACATGGGGAACAGAATCAACAAGACTATAAGTGTGCGTTTGTGTATTTAATTTGGATTCAATTCTTCCAGTATACTATTTAAGCCAAGATTTTTCATTATAGATATCCTTTTTTTTTTTGACCATTTCTGACAATGTCTCAGGAATTGTGTTACTTAGTTTTGCATCACTGTGACGATACACATGGGTAAGAAACAATATAAAGGAGGAAAGATTTATTTTGGCTCACAGTTTTAGCTTAAGTCCATGTTCAACTGGCTCCATTGTCTCTGGGCCTATGATAAGGCAGTATATCATGACAGGAGGATATAGCGGAGTAAATCTGCTCACCTCATGGCAACCAAGAACCAGAGAGAGGGAAAAAGAGAAAGAAGAGGCCAGAGACAAGATATGCCCCCAGTGACCTACATCCTCCAACTACACCCATCTCCTACAGTTTTCACTCCCAATAGTCCATTCAACTGTGAACCCATCAATGGATTAACCCACTGATGAGATCAGGGCACTCATGATCTCTTCACTCCCCAGGAGCCCCACCTATGAACATTGCTGCATTGAGGACCAAATACTTAACATAGGAGCTTTGGGGTAGCATTCCATATCCAAACTATAACAGATAACCTATATAAAAATATCTCTGGCCAATATAGCCTAATATTAAAGTTGTAAACCAAGACTCATGATTAGGCAAAAAGTTCTTTGGTTTAGTTGGAAATGTTGTTTGTCTATATGTATTTTTACCTTCTGTGCAAGGTCAAAGCACCAAACCTGATGACAAAGCTAACGTGTATGAATTGTAATAAACTGGTAAAAGTGTAAGTGGGAAAAGAGTCACTCATAGTGACAAACCAGTCACCGTAGAGACACAAGATCTCCCAGGGGCTGCATTGAGGAAATAGAGATGCAGAGAAAATTTTACTGTGTAAATGAAGAAATAGGAAACAGCATAATCCCTGAAAAAAGGGCAGCAGTGATATGGCTGTCAATTGTGTGCTAGCCCTGGCCATTGGTCTAAACTGATTAAATGGACATTGTCAAGCACAATCCATGTAGCTCAAGAAGTTCCTGAGACCAGGGAGAGGAGAGGTGTGGAACCGAAACCTGTGTTGTATCCAATGCAGCTGGATGTGGATGCTTTTAAAGGGTAGGTCACTCAAGGCAAGCTCTTTAGAGAAAATACCCAAAAAGAAAGAACAGCCTCAAGACCAGGAGCCCATATATAAGGGAAAAAGAAAAAATGTACAAAACGAAGAGATACACTCCCAAAATGTCACATCCAAAAGCCATAAAAGAGCAGAAGTAAATGTATCGTTGAATAGATCATTCTCTGTCCTAAAGTAAGGGGACTCTGGATTAGAGTCCCTAGTTTTATCTAGAAGAGCTGTTTAAGTAAACCACTTGTGAGTGTGATATCCGAAACTCATACACATAGAGGCAGACATGAATATAGTCCCTAATACCTAAGAATATCTATATGTATGCACATCTATAAACATTTATATCTCTTTGCCAGTCTTTTAACTCCCCACCAAGCCCAGCATTTCCAGCATCACATAATCAAGGCAAAGCTCATTCTGGTTAGCAGATGTATAAAAAGGATTGTTTGGCAAGTAGTATAAGCTTAGGTTATACATATTGACACTAGCTCAAATAAAGTTATTTTATGTAGATTTTTAATTTGGCTTTCCCATTTACTTATAATTTAGTCCCCCTTCCACTATTAAAAGGAGGGCTTTTATCAAGAGTCATTTTTTTTTAAAATTTAAATTATCTTTGGAGATTGTTTTTGGGGGGTACTTGCACCTTTTGGTAAGATTTAGCACTTTCCAAGTAATACTGAAAGTGCTTTTAGATAGGTTGGTAACTCCCAATATCTCAATCTCATTAGGGCCTCCTCTGACGATTTCTGGCACTAAACTAAAAATTCCCTAGTCACAGAAAAGAACACAAAACCTTATGTCAAATGAAAATAGGCAAATGATGCAAAATGATAATTTGATAAAGCAGGGATAAAATTCACATTTGCAGTTAGGGCATTAACCCAGAGAGTTTGCCAGGTGCAGCATACATTTCTCCCTGCTGAGCCACAAAGTAGTTTGTGACTAAGAGCTGAGTGTGCCACGGTCTCACCCTCTTGTCCCCAGAGGTGCCCTGGTAACTGCATGTGTCCTGCCTATGAAAACACAATTTAGAAGATGCCATTTGACTATCCTCAGAAAAGCATCATTAGTTAATTAAATTGTAGCTATTTAAGCACCTGTAACAAGTAATGGGAATTTCAATTCTACTAATAAAAGGATATTATTTATAATGAGCTTTGCCACCAAATGTGCTCAGAATGTGGAAGGCTAACCATTAAATTGCAACTCAGAACATTACCATAAAGACTGAATCTGCACGTTCTGATTGCAAAAGTAACCAGGATATACAGAAATCATGAGAGTCAATGAGCCAGGCCTAGGGGACCATTAAGATCTAAGAAGGGCAATAATCTATATTTGTTGGGACAAAGATGGCACGTGGGGAGGTGATTCAGGACACGGGCACTGCTTCCTATCCCTTTCATGTTGATATAAGAGCCAAAGAAGAATTTGGTAGTTTTTTTTTTTTTTAATATTTTTATTTGTTTTTTTTTTTAATTTTTTATTGTTGGCTGTTCAAAACATTACATAGTTCTTGATATATCATATTTCACAATTTGATTCAAGTGGGTTATGAGCTCCCATTTTTACCCCATATACAGATTGCAGAATCACATCAGTTACACATCCATTGATTTACATATTGCCATACTAGTGTCTGTTGTATTCTGCTGCCTTTCCTATCCTCTACTATCACCCCTCCCCTCCCCTCCCCTCCCCTCTTCTCTCTCTGCCCCCTCTACTGACATTCGTTTGTCCCCCTTGTATTATTTTTCCCCTTCCCCTCACTTCCTCTTGTATGTACTTTTGTATAACTCTGAGGGTCTCCTTCGGTAGTTTTTTTTAAAAAAAAATGTTTCTAGAGTATTCTAGAGTATTTCCTCTGGGAAATGTCATCAACAACTGTAATGTCTATGAAAACTCATTTAATAATCTAAAATGGCTAGGATCAGTCCTCCTTTGCCCTCATTAATTTTATAGGCCACTTCATTTCCTCTGCCCTCAAAAGCCAGCTAAAAGTTTCACAACTTCAGATACCACCCACTACTTTTTTTTTTTTTTAAGAATCAATTACCAAAACTAAGATGTCTTCTCTCTTCCTTAAAAGGCACAAGAACCTGATGGGCCACTGGTGTAAATCTTGTGTCTTTCACTTCAGATAGAGAATTACACCATTGGCTTGCGTTATTCTGAGGGCTTCAAATTTGCACGGAACCTGTGGTAGGACTACTTGGCTTCTATAACCACATGACCCAATTCCCCTAATAAATTCCCTCTTATCTCTCTCTCTCTCTCTCTCTCTCTCTCTCTCTCTCTCTCTCTCTCTCTTATTGGAAAATTCTACTTAATACAATTAGCAAGACTACAATGCTGAATATGAATGAGAGGAGTGAACATTCTTGCCTTGTTCTTTACCTCTATAGAAAAAAAGTCTGTTCTGACCATTAAACATTATATTAGCTATGGAGTTTTAGTAGATGTCCTATAACCTGTTGAATAAGTCCCCCTCCTAGCTTTCAGAGAGCTATTATCATGAATGAGTATTGGATTTTTTTTCAAATGCTTTTTTCATTGCATCTCTTTATATGAGCATATATTTTTATTTAACCTATTGATATGAAGGACTGTGGTAATTGATGAACTAGCCTTGTATGCCCAGAATAAATCTCAGTTTGTCATAGTTTGATTCCTTTTATACATTGTTACAGTCAATTTTGTCAAGCTCTTTTGCATCTATGTTCATGAAAAATTTGGTTTGTAGATGTCTTGCAATGTCTTTATCAGGGTTTCATATTAGGGTAGCAGTGCTGGCCTCATGTGATGAGTTGCAAGATACCACCTGTGCATCTATTTTCTGAAAGAGATTTTAGAGACTTGGGATAATTAATTGCTCCTTAAATGTTTGGTCGAACTCACTAATGAGTCTATGTGGGCCTGCTACTCTCTGTTTTAAAAGATTATTAATTTTCAATTCAATTTCTTCAATAGATAAAGGCCTATTCAGATTGTCTCTACTTTCTTCTGTGACTTTTAGTAAATTGAGACTTTCAAAGCATTGGTGCATTTTGTCCAAGTTCATGAGCACAAAGTTGTTCATCATGTGCCTTGATTATGCCTTTATTGTCTAAGAGATCAACAGTGATGTTTCTTCCTTGTTTTCTGATATTAATAATTTGTGTCTTCATTCTTTTTTCCTAATTAGCCTGTCTACAAGTTAGTCAGCATTTTAGCCTTTTAATGTTTTTTTCTTAATAATTTCCTGTTTTCAGTTTTATTAATTTCTATTCTAATTTGTGTATTTATTATTTTTGTTCTAATTTTTCGGCTTTTTCTAGTTCCCTAACATGAAACCTTGAATTCTTAATTTTAAATTGTTCTTACTTTCTAACATATGCATCTGATGTTACAAATTTCCTACTAAACACTACATTTACTGCCCCCCACAAATTTTAATGAGCTATATTTTTATTTTTATAATCTAAAATGTTTTAAAATTTCTCATGAATCTTATTCTTTGTCCCACTTTCTATTCATAAATGTGATGTTCTTTTCTCCAAGTATTTATGGGTTTCCCAGCTATTCATTATTGACTCATAGCTTAGTTGCTTTGTGTTTTAAAGCCTTTGTTTTTTTAATGATTTCTATTCTTAAATTTAAAATGTGTTTTCTGGCTCAGAATGTGTACATGTGAGCTTGAGAAGAGTGTGTACTCTGCTAATGTTGGATGAACTATATTCTGTAGGTGTAAATTAGATCCAGTTGATTTATGACGTGGTTCACTTGAAGCATGCCCTTACTGATCTTCTATGTGCTGGAAACAGAGACTTTCTATTTGGGGATGCATATACATTAAAGATTAAGAGGCTTTCTATTTTTGGGTGCATATACATTAAAGATTATTATGTCTGTTTAGAGATTTAACCCTTTCATCCTTGGGAGAATTCAAATTACCTTGAAGGGTGAGACTTTGGTGACCAGATACTAAAACTCTGAGAGATAAAGATAGTTCCTCCTAACTATAAATTTTGTAAGAATGTATGCTTAAGAATCCAATTTGAACCAGTCAACATGGGCCAAGGTGACCTAGAGCTGCCATAACAGTGGGACTTGATAATTTCCCTTGTTCTGAAATCTGTTTTGATTGTTAATGTTATGCATCAGCTTCACTGGGCCATAGAATGACCAGATATTTGGTCAAATATTATTCTGGGTTTGTCTGTCAGAGTGCTTCTGGGAGAGATTGACATTTGAGTAAAAAGAATAAGTAAAACAGATTGTCCTTCCTTAATGAGGATGGGCTTCATCCAACCAGTTAAAGGACTGAAGAAAACAAACAAATAACAACAACAAAACTAAGTAAGAGGGAATTCTTCAGTCCGGCTTCCTTCCAGTTGGGACAAGGTTTGTTCTTAAATTTGGATTCATGCAGAAACATCAGCTCAAAATGGAAATGAGGACAACCACTCCATTCACAATATCTTCAAAAAAAATAAAATACTTGGGAATCAACCTAACAAAAGAGGTGAAAGACTTATACAATGAAAACTACAGAACCCTAAAGAGAGAAATAGAAGAAGATCTTAGAAGATGGAAAAATATACCCTGTTCATGGATAGGCAGAACTAACATCATCAAAATGGCGATATTACCAAAAGTTCTCTATACGTTTAATGCAATGCCAATCAAAATCCCAACGGCATTTCTTGTAGAAATAGAGAAAGCAATCATGAAATTCATATGGAAAAATAAAAGACCCAGAATAGCAAAAACAATGCTAAGCAGGAAATGTGAATCAGGCGGTATAGCGATACCAGACTTCAAACTATATTACAGAGCAATAGTAACAAAAACAGCATGGTACTGGTACCAAAACAGGCGGGTGGACCAATGGTACAGAATAGAGGACACAGAAACCAATCCACAAAACTACAACTATCTTATATTTGATAAAGGGTCTAAAAGCATGCAATGGAGGAAGGATAGCATCTTCAACAAATGGTGCTGGGAAAACTGGAAATCCATATGCAACAAAATGAAACTGAATCCCTTTCTCTCGCCATGCACAAAAGTTAATTCAAAATGGATCAAGGAGCTTGATATCAAATCAGAGACACGCCGTCTGATAGAAGAAAAAGTTGGCTACGATCTACATACGGTGGGGTTGGGCTCCAAATTCCTCAATAGGACACCCATAGCACAAAAGTTAATAACTAGAATCAACAAATGGGACTTACTCAAACTAAAAAGTTTTTTCTCAGCAAAAGATACAATAAGAGAGGTAAATAGAGAGCCTACATCCTGGGAACAAATCTTTACTCCTCACACTTCAGATAGAGCCCTAATATCCAGAGTATACAAAGAACTCAAAAAATTAGACAATAAGAGAACAAACAACCCAATCAACAAATGGGCCAAGGACCTGAACAGACACTTCTCAGAGGAGGACATACAATCAATCAACAAGTACATGAAAAAATGCTCACCATCTCTAGCAGTCAGAGAAATGCAAATCAAAACCACCCTAAGATACCATCTCACTCCAGTTAGATTGGCAGCCATTATGAAGTCAAACAACAACACGTGCTGGCAAGGATGTGGGGAAAAGGGTACACTTGTACATTGCTGGTGGGACTGCAAATTGGTGCAGCCAATTTGGAAAGCAGTATGGAGATTTCTTGGAAAGCTGGGAATGGAGCCACCATTTGACCCAGCTATTCCCCTTCTCGGTCTATTCCCTAAAGACCTAAAAAGAGCATGCTACAGGGACATTGCTACATCGATGTTCATAGCAGCACAATTCACAATAGCTAGACTGTGGAACCAACCTAGATGCCCTTCAATGGATGAATGGATAAAAAAAATGTGGCATTTATACACAATGGAGTATTACTCTGCATTAAAAAATGACAAAATCATAGAATTTACAGGGAAATGGATGGCATTAGAGCAGATTATGCTAAGTGAAGCTAGCCAATCCCTAAAAAACAAATGCCAAATGTCTTCTTTGATATAAGGAGAGTAACTAAGAACAGAGTAGGGTCGAAGAGCATGAGAAGAAGATTAACATTAAACAGGGATGAGAGGTGGGAGGGAAAGGGAGAGAGAAGGGAAAAAGCATGGAAACGGAAGGAGACCCTCAGAGTTATACAAAATACATACAAGAGGAAGTGAGGGGAAGGGGAAAAATAATACAAGGGGGACAAACGAATGTCAGTAGAGGGGGCAGAGAGAGAAGAGGGGAGGGGAGGGGAGGGGAGGGGTGATAGTAGAGGATAGGAAAGGCAGCAGAATACAACAGACACTAGTATGGCAATATGTAAATCAATGGATGTGTAACTGATGTGATTCTGCAATCTGTATATGGGGTAAAAATGGGAGCTCATAACCCACTTGAATCAAATTGTGAAATATGATATATCAAGAACTATGTAATGTTTTGAACAGCCAACAATAAAAAATTTAAAAAAAAAAGATGCCTCGCCAGCACTTTCCTAATCTCAAGGGGAAAATGGAATGCTTTCAGACCCAAGGGAGCTCTTCAAACTGTCCTAATTGGGTTTCCCCAGCAACCAGCCAGGGAGTGATGTCATAGTGCCCTCCTAAGGAGTTCTGGTCGTCCCTTCTTGCTAAGAATGAAGTTTCAAGACTATGACGACTGTGTAATTATACCCAGGACAATACCGGGCTCTTCTATAAAGTAGCAGCTTTCAAAACGAAAAGGTTGGCGATTCACTCAGAGATGGAGCATGCACAAGCCCTTGGGTTCAATCCCCAGCACTGAACAGAGAAGAAAACAAAGGGGGGGGGGGCGGCAGGGGGCAGGGGTGGGGACCACAAGAGGAAAAGCACCCAACTTCACAGATTAACTAAGCTACTTGCATACACAATAGGGATTTTCTAGTTTTCCTAGTGCTGTGTCCTCGGGGTTGGGGCTCCATGTCAGATGGTCATTTTAAAATTTTAACTCTGTAGATCAAGAACTTTAAAAATAAATCAATCTTATACTGCCAAAAAAAAAAAAAAAAAAACATCAGCTCTTTGTTTTGAGCTTGCCAACATTCTCAGTGGATCTGCACCACTAGCTCTACTGGTTTTCAATATGCCAATTACAGTTCTTGGAAACTGTCACTCTCAGTAAACATTCAGCCCAATTCCTTATAATAAATCTGTCTATAATTTATTAATGTAATATTGGTTGTCTTTTTGACCAACTGCTTGGTCTGGTATCGATAGTTATCCTATCAATATTCCTACTTTCTTTTTATTAGTGTTAGCATGACACATCTCTGTCTATTACTTTTTGAATGTGTGTGTGTGTGTGTGCATATATATATTGCCCCCTGTGAGGGGGGGTGGGGTGGAACTGAGGGCCTCATGAATGTTAGGAGAGCTCTCTACTGAGCTATCTCCAGCCCACTATATGTGACTTTATATTTAAACTATATTTCTTATAGATACCATACAGTTGGGGCTTGTTTTTAAACTTACAATTTTTTTTTAATTTTAAATTTTGCCTAGCACAGTGGGACACACCTGTAATCTCAGCAGCTCAAGAGGCTGAGGCAGAAGATCACAAGTTCAAAGCCAGCCTCAGCAAAAGCAAGGTGCTAAGCAACTCAGTGAGACCCTGTTTCTAAATAAAATTCAAAATAGGGCTGGGGATGTGGCTCAGTGTAAAGTTCCTCCAAGTTAGGGTCAGGGTTGTTTGGTTTATTGCAGTACTCTTCTTGTTTCTGCATTAACTGAATGTTAAATCTGGTAAGTATGCTAAAGTAATTCTTTTTCAAAAATACTCAACAATTTCTCTTTCACTCAAATAAAAATCAACATCATTGGGATGGCCAACCAGAGAGTGAGTCTACAATATGCATTATATTTCAGCACAAAATCTTAAGAGTATAAAACAATGAATGTTTATTTTATTCACAGGTGTGTGGGCCAATTGGGATATCTGTGATCACTGCTCAGCCTGTCTGGATGGTTCTGCTGAACCAAGTAGGGTTCTGTCTGCCCCCTTTTCCTAGAACCATTGGGTTGGTACAGCCATGTTCTTCTCATTGTGCCATGGCACAAGTTCAGGAGGACAAACAGACGAAGGTGGGGATCCTTAAAGAATGGATCATGTCTGCTTCATCTTACTGGGCAAAGCCAAGTTCTCGCTTTACCAAGCACAGTGACAACAGAGAAACTCACTCCTCCCTTTCAGTCAAAGGAACAACAACATGACACAGCCAAGGTAGTGACTATAAACAGGGATGAAAAATTAAGGTCAGTAATTCAAAAAAAATTAAGGTCAGTAATTTAAAAAAAAAGCTCTGTGGAATATGCTATATTTTTTGCTAAGTAATTTTGTTTATTGTGTGCCTAATCCGCTAGAATGCATTATGAGGAATCATCATTTGTTTTGCATACTGCTGTATCTTTGTTGGCTAAATCAGTGCTCCTAGTAGGTACTCAGTAAAAACATTTAAGTAAATTAATATGCAAATGATCGCATTACATTATGATTAAAGTGTTGAACAGCATTCTGTATGTAAGTCACAGAAGTAGAATAGGGGAGGATGGTTTGAAAGGTGCTACAAAGAAGGCTTAAATAAAAGATGCATTAGCTCAATCTTAATAAACAGGAGTCCAACCAGAAAATTTCAGGGAATATTATGGGATGAGGGTGTTGAATATTTTAAGCACATCAAAAGTAAAACTAACTTTACAACCTATGTATACATTTGGATCAGCTCTTCTCTATACTCATATTAACATAAATACAGGCTGTATTAATCAGCCATAAGTATTTCCTTCAAGGGACCCTCTGCAATTTGGCCACTGTTATCTTATGCATGAGCTTCATGTTTTCCCCTTTGCTCTAGTGTTATCAGGAGTTTCTTAATACCTCTTAACAGCATCAGTGCTGATGTTATTGACTGAGGCTGGTGTCCTGATTATGAGAAATATTACCCAGTCCTGGGGTTCTCCAAGCCACCAGATCTTGAGGAACTAGAACAAGGCTGGGTTTAAGGCAGAGCAAGGGCTTCTTATTGCCACCTGAGCTCTGAAGTAGTCCGTCTCCAACACAATTCCACAGCCTTTCAAGAAAGGAGCTCTGTCAACTACTAGCCTCTCCCAACTCCAGAAGCTTAAAGACTGCCCACGACACACTCTAGTTGCTTATCCTTTCAATTGATTTTTTCAATCCTTCTTTCTTCTGCATCCTCTTCTTCCCTCTTGTTTGCCATTTACAAAAGGAAATCTCCATTCACCTAAAAAGATGGAGAGAGGTATCTAAAAAATAAAATTACCATTTAAATTACAGAAATCTCTTTCTACCAGTTAAATTATTTCATATATACAATAAAATATAGTTTCAATGTCACTATGCTCCCTGCAATATTTGGTACTGAGGTGTATTATAAAATTATCCATAGCCGGGCACAATGGCGTACACCTGTAATCCCAGCGGCTCAGGAGGTTGAGACAGGAGGATCATGGGTTCAAAGCCAGCCTCAGCAACTTAACCAGGCACTAAGCAACTCAGTGAGACCCTGTCTCTAAATAAAATACAAAATAGGGCTAGGGAGGTGGCTCAATGGTTGTGTGCCCCTGAGTTCAATCCCTAGTACCCCCCAAAAAATTATTCATGATTTATTGGGAATTTCAATTTTTCTGTTGTCTTGAGTTATTGATTGCTCAACCCAGCAACCCCAATAAAGGCATTACTTGATGCTCTATAAATAGTGTCAATCTGGGTATGGTGGTGCATGCTTGTGACTCCAGTAACTTGAGAAGCAGAGGCAGGAGGATCAAAAGTCTCAAGCCAACCTTGGGAAATTAGCAAGACCCTGTCTAAAAATAGAAGAAGGAGAAGGGAGAAGAGGAAGGAAGGAAAGAAAGAAGGGGAAGGAAGGAAGGATGAAAGAAAGGAAGAAGGAGGCTGGGGATATAGCTCGATGGTAGGGTGCCCACAGACTCAATCCCAAATACTACATAAGACAAAATAAAACACAGTGGTGCTTATTTACCACTCAGCCAGTCAACAGCCCAGTTACATCCATATCTCATCTATATGTGTCTGAAAATTTCACAGGACCCTGTCTTGTTGGTTTCACTTGTCAGTTTAGAGAGTCAAAGAGACTGATGCAGGTCAGTGCAAAATGACAAGGACAAGACATGAAATAGTGGGAGACTCAGAGAAGAAACTGACAATCCAATCCATGGTTCAGGAAAAATAATTCCGACAGCAGAGCTTTTGACTAAACATATAAAGGATAACGAAAACAACACAAAATCATCAGAACCTACACCAAATTCAAAGACAGAAGACAAAATTGTTAATGAAATATTATTGTAAGGTAAGGAGAAATAGGATTTGATAACAAAGATGTAAATCTTAAAAAAGAAGAAGAAGAAGAAGAAGAAGAAGAAGAAGAAGAAGAAGAAGAAGAAGAAGAAGAAGAAGAAGAAGAAGAAGAAAAGCCTGGATCCACCAGTTTTAGAAGTGACAAGAAATTTAAATTCTGGTTAATAATACTTCCCTCCCAAACTTGTTTTAAAACAATTCTATGAACCTTAATATCTTGCCATCCAAATGCATCGATAAGCATTGTGTCTGGAAAGTACCGGGTCCCAGTGGCCACTTGAACAGGGCCATTTAAGGCAGTCAATGAAATTGTCTTGGCCTTTGTTGTTCCCTTTGAAAAGTAATTCAGGATGTGTGGATAAACTCCAAACCTCTGGGCTTGACGCTGCTCTAGACATAGGGGATTCCGAAGTGAATTTAAGTCTCTGCATTTACAGAGCTTGCTTAGAGCTTAGTGGGAGGGAAAAAGAAAATAATCAACATACAGATATTAGGGCAGATAGTGGTAAAAGCTATGGAGAAAATAAATTATGAAAGACTCCAGTTATTAAGTGGGAAAAGTAGAAATAAAGAGATCAAATGCAAATGAGGCAGCCCATGAGATAAACAGGCAAATGCATTTGAGCAGAGAGGAAAACATGTAAAGGTCCTAAGTAGAAGCAAATGTGGCAGAGGACCAGGAATGGCAAAGCAGCCAGGAGGATGGCAGCCCACTGAGAAACAGGTAGAATAGAAAAAGATGGAGTCATGGACAGTCAAACACCAGCAGAGCTTTCAGGGCTAGAGAGGGCTTTGAGAGTGTTACCTGCAAACGATGGGAAATCTTCAGAGACTGCAGAGCGAGAATCACCCAGGCTTCTGGGTAAAGGATAAACTATAGAGTCAATGAGTAAAAATTGGGGAGATTTTTGTTGTAAAATTTTGTTGTAAATTTTTGAAGACTAGTTAGAGATAATGGTGGCTTACAGGAGGGTGATCATCATCATGCCTGTTAGATTCTGGAGGATGTGATGTGTGTTCTTAGAGAATGTGAAGAAACAGAGATGACTGACTTCAAGTTTATAGTCTGATGGCTGTTCAGTTTGGTACAATGGGGAACACCAAGAAAAGTGCAGATGGTCAACGAGGGATCTGCCAAACAAGAGTTCTAGCTTGATCAGGTAAGGGCTGAGTGGATGTTTCCTTATTCAAGTGGAAAGTCAAGTCTATCACCTGCAGCTCTGGGGAGAAGTCAGGGATGTCGTAGTAGTGAGAAGCCATCCGTATATGGTTATTTTCAGTATTGGAAAAGACATTACAAGTTCCCTCATCTAACTGAAGCATTTTGCATACGATGTTCTAAGATTTCTCTCCCGAGTTCTCTTTTAGAAAATTTCATAAGATTAGGTAGTTCTTCTTTTTAAGACTTTAAAGATTTTATTACATTCTAGAATGGTGTTAGCAGTTAGTTACTTTTTATTTTTATTGAATCAAAATTTGATTTGATGAAATATTTACTCATTGTTCATTATTCAATCTTAAGAAATTACACACAAAGTCCATATAGGAGACTTTGTTCAGAATACTCAAGGACAGTCAACGCTTCTGATGTAAAATCTCTCTGTTCTGCACTAGACACTCACTTCTAAACGACCTTTAAGTCTGCAGTTGGTTTTGCAGAGTCTCTATTCCTTGACTCTTCCCCTTACAAAGAGGTTCACTATGAGCAATGTTCCTTGCAAAGCCTATTCCTCAAGACGATGCAAACATGGTCCTTATCGCCTACAGCTGAAAGTGAAATGGACATTCAAGTATTCAGCACAGCTCCACAATCCATGTCTCTCCAAGGATGAGAAGCCTTTCGGGAGCTGCCCTGGATGCAGATGCCTTTAACTGAACAATTATTGCCTTCAGTCTGGCCGGTAGTGTCAGGTCGCAGTAATTTGGGTGTTACCCCCAGCTCAGATAACAAGGTGTGGCTACAGGAGCAGGCATCACCCACTGGGGTTGAGTAACATTCACCTATTCCTTTGTAATCCTACCCTTTTTCCCTTTGTGGGATAGAATGTTCCATGGAAACTCCTCTTGTGTGTCCCCTATATAAGAATAAAGAATTCCAATGGCTCTCTCTCTTTCCAAGGACCCTGAAGGTCGGAGAGCTGTCTCAAATTTTCAAAAGGAACTTCTGTGTGTTTGTGTGCTTTCTTTGCCATTTTCTTAAGTTGTTGGAATAGTCAGATTTTGTGAACCCAGCATTAGGTCACCAGCTAGGATAGATAGCGATACAAGCCTACAATATTTAACAGAAAATTAAAAACCAAAGAGAAATGTCTTTCTGAATACAACTCTTCATTTAACTCAAGAAGTATACTTTTCCTTCTAATTGGAAATGAAATTCTCGAGGTTACCAATACTCTCTAAAAATGGAGGTAAAAATGATTCTGGTCAATACAATTTATAAATGAAAGAGTTTTTTTTTTTCCCTCCCAAGTATAGCAAATTGCATTAAATTTTTGCCCTATTTTTTTATTAAAGAGGAAAGCAATGAAATTTCTACTGTGCAAAAAGTAAATCAACAGTTCTGAGTGGTTACTAATGTATAAAAAAATAATATCTCCTGTGCAGAAGCAATAATGGGAAGACTTGGAATGACTATATTTAATTGCCTAAATTAAAAACAAATTACTGTTGTTCTCTTAAAAGCATTTCTTATCATGCAGAGAACAGGGAACACAGGAAATGTTCTGCACTTTGACATCAAGTAAAATGCCTGTTAAAGTGTGTCATGAAATATGACCCAGATAATTGGTTTAAATTGACTTGCAAAGGACACAGTAGCATGGATTAAAAACTGGCTAAATCATGAGAAAGATCAACGATCATTACAACTGTGGCCTCTCTATACTTGAGGTCCCAGTGTATAGTTAACCTTTTTATTAGAGATGCTTTCAGCATTGCAGTCTGCAAATGTATTAACAGTTTAGTAAATGCCAGATTCACACTGGAATTAAGATAAACTGTATGTTGGATTCATGTTGTCCCCAGGTTATTTGACATTCTTCCCATCAAAATGTGGATCTGTGTCCTTTCCCTATGAATATTGGCAGGCTCTGTAACTGCTTTGACCAATAGAATACAGAAGTAACCTGTAACAATTTCCTGGCTATTTTACTCAGCTTTCAATCACTGTGAGCAAAATGCCTGATAAAAACATCTAAAAGAGGAAACATTTATTCAGGGCTCATGGTTTTAGAGATCTTAATCCTGTTGCTCTGGGTGTAAGGTGAGGCAGGACATCAGGGTCCAACAGAGCAAAGATAACTGCTCAGCTCATGGCAAGTTCAAGAAAGCTGATGGGCGGGGGCCGGGGGGGATGAAGGGACCACAGGAAAGATGCACCCTCCAAGGGCATGCCCCTAGTGACCATCTCCTCAACATGCCCCACCTGCCTACAGTTACCACCCAGTCAGTCCACTTAAACTTCAATGCTGATACAGTTTTCTTAATTCAATTATTTTATCTCTGAATATTCATTATTAAGCAGGAACTTTAAGGGGACACCTCACTTCCAAACCATAACACTAGCCTAGAAACAAACTCCTTAATGCCTGTTTAACAGAACATGTACTCTGTGCTTGCTCCCTCTGAAAACTCAGCAGTTCTACTAAGAGAAACCCAAACACCCAGGGAGTACATATGTAGGTGCTTCATATGCTGAGCTTCCAACTGACAGCAAGGATCATCTGCCAGTCTTGTGTTAAAACTATTCAGCCCAATAGTATCTTTGTAGGACATCAGCTCTAGCCACATATGACAACTGTGTAAGAACTCCCAAGAATCAGCCCTCAGTGCAGCTCTGAAATGGTTACATAGAATAAATGTGAGGTAGGGGTGGTTGTTAAACAGCAGTGGAAAATTATGCAATCTTTTTAGCCATAAATATGTTAATATAAAAAATATAATTCTTAACAAGATTAGATGCACTCATTAGTTGACATTGAAAAGTATTTTAGGGTGCATATACTGGATATTGATCAAAACCATGTAAAATTTAATCCTGAAGACTCAAAAAATCTTTCATAAACCTATTTTCTAAAATTTCTCTCTGAAGTCAGTGGATAATGAAGGCAATGTTGCTTCACTTCTTCATTGCATAGTGTGATCAAAGACAAAAATTTGGATTTATTTTAATAAGTCTAAAGAAGTTACTAAGCCCTGGACTTTTATTATTTTTCTGAAAAGAGATATTATTATTGGGCAGATTTCAGGTTATATGTTTAATAGTTATACTGGTTATATTTAAAGTTATAAAAAATTCTAAAACAAACTGAAATATCTTTTGTGGAAACACAATGTGCACTAGTTCAATGAAAAAGGGTGATGGTTATAAAATAGTAGCCAGCTCCATAATATCCTGAATAGTCTTTTTCACCAAGACTAGACACTCAACAACTACCTGATAATCAACATATTGCTGGGCTAACCTACATGCAGGACTTCCACAGCATGAAAGCAGATAACTCTGTACGTCTGTGGTTAGATAATGCATGTAAGGAAATGCTTCATCCACAAAGCCAAATGCATTTCTATAAGTCAACACCAAGAAGACTCTTTAAAAATTCCCATCACCAGGCTCTAACTCTCTGACAATTTATGACATGGTACTAAATGTCCCAGTACAATCTAGATTTTACACTCAGTAATTGATTCAAGATTGCCTCCAATTCTTTAAAGAAAGAAATAAAAGGGAAGGATTTGAGTTAACTTGAAATTTTTTTTCCATATCCATAGCAAATATACATATGCTGACATTTAGGCACCTCGTAATGCTTTAAAAGAGCTAATTTAGATTTCCTTTTTACGAAATCTTTTGATTAAAAAAAAAAATTGCCGAGAACAACCAGACACTGTAGATAGTGCAAATTTTGAAACTGCCACCTCCATTGGGGGGAAAAACAAAAAGCAAGCAAAATTCTCTTTTCCAGAACTACGATCTGCCAACACAATCCATCACTAACTGACTGGGATTCAGGCCAACACTGCAAATTGACACCTTATCAAGACTCCTTAGCCCCATTCTCTGTGCATCACTTTGCTTAAAAAACGATGAGTTGAAAGAAAAGAGGGTTAGGGTTAGACACAGAGTCATCCTGCCAGGAAGAATGAGGAGGGGAGTCACATGATATGCTCAGAAAAATGAGGCCTTCTTGGCCATCCCTGTCCTTTGGCAGGTAAGGAGAGCTTTTTAGTACTTTCACCAGAGTAAAGGGGACTCAAATAAAATTGGAATGAGGGAAAGAATTTCTCCTCCTCATGTTTCCTTTAACCTAAAACATAATTGAATCAAATTAAAAATAAAACAGACACTGTCCCTGTTGGTTGCATTTCTCAGCCGCTGCTTGTATGGAATCTTGGAATACACAGTGTGTGTGTGTGTGTGTGTGTGTGTGTGTGTGTGTGTGTGTGTGATGTATGAAAGAACTCTGGAAGTATCTGTAGTTTTGAAGTAGATGGCAAGGTTGCAGAAGGGAGCCTCACCAAGATACCTTTGGCCACAGACTTGTTCAGTCTTTAATAGCCAGTGAATCTGAGTGTTGGGAGAATTCCCCAATTTCTGTGCTGGATGCTGTGATTATCAGTCTACATGGGAAATGACAAACCTGCGAAAATGAAACCTTATATACAGATCTACTGAATGTCAAGGCTCAAGAAATGTTCCCTCAGTCAACCAGACCACATAGAGCAAATACCAACCTCAGGCCCAATACTGTGACTTGGGAATTTTATCAAACATCTAAGTAATTAAAACCACTTCTAGGGAAAAGAAAAAAGGACATATTGACCAGTTTGTTTTGGGGTGCCACAAATTTGATGCAAGCATAATAATTACAAAAAAATAGAGAGACACCAATTTATCACATAAGCAGAGATTAAACAAATGAATAAAATCTTTAAGAATAGAAAACAATCTAGAGACACAGAAAGTGAACATCATAACTTATTTTGGAAATAATATTGTTAGAAGAAAAAAAAGGCCCCTAGGTAGGTAGGAAAAAATAATGTGCTCATAGACTGGATGTCAGCACTTTTAAAATAAATATTGTCTCCATTCACTGCAACTAAAATTAAAATACAAGCCTTCTCACACTCTTACATTGCTGGTGGGACTGCAAAATGCTACAGCCAATCTGGAAAGCAGTTTAGAGATTCCTTGGGAAACTTGGAATGGGGCCACACAGGTATCCCACTCCTTGGTCTATACCCAAAGGACTTAAAAACAGCATACTAAAGGGACACAGCCACATCAATGTTAACAGCAGCTCAATTCACAATAGCCAAACTGTGGAACCAACCTAAATGTCCTTCAACAGATGAATGGATAAGGAAACTGTGGTATATATACACAACTAAATATTACTCAGCAATAAAAGAGAATAAAGTCATGGCATTTGCAGGTAAATGGGTAGAGTTGGAGAATACAATGCTAAGTGAAGTTAGCCAATCCAGAAAAACCAAAGGCCAAATATTTTCTTTGATATGACGATGCTGACTCATAATGGAGATGGAGGAGGGGGACATGGGAGGAATGGAGAAACTTTAGATTGGACAAAGGGGAGGGAGGCGAAGCGAGGGGGCAAAGGGGTAGGGATGATTTTAGAATGAGATGGACATCATCACCCTGAGTACATGTATGAAGACACGAATGGTGTGAAAATACTTTGTGTACAGTGACTTGAAAAATTGTTCTCTATATGTGTAATATGAAATGAACTGCATTCTGCCATTGTGTATAACAAATTAGAATAAATAAATAACTGAATTTTAAAAATACAAGCCTTCTCTTATACCCCAAAACAGTGACTATCTTATTCTAAATTTATGTAGAAATGAAAAAAGCAGAAAGAAAAAGAGAATCTGGAAAAAGAAAATAAGAATGAGGTATTATTGCATTAGCAAAAATTAATATTTACTTTAAGATTAAACTTATAGTTTTTTATTAAGATAAAGGTGGATATATAGACCAATGGAATGGAAGAGTGTATTGAGAAATCAAATCACAGTTGTATGGAACAGAATTCAGAGGTGAAAAGAAGATCCTTATACTTATGTTCACTTGATTTATGATAAAGATGACACTGAATTCAAAGGAAAAAGTCTTTTTAAACAAATATTTCTGACCCCTACCTCACATCATACAGAAAAATCAACACTACATGGAGATTGGAGATTGAAATGCAAAAAGTAAAACAACAAAACTTCTGTAAGAAACTTCTCAAAAGAGTCTAAAAGTTTTTAAAGATCATCACTTAAAAACATCTTCATAGACTTAAAGTAGGCAAGGATTCCTTAATTGTAATATAGACATCATTAATTATAAAGGATAAAATGATGAACTGTACTACATTAAAATGTTAAATTTCTATCCATCCAAAGATATCATAAAGTACCGAGGCAAATCACAAATTGGGAGAATATAGCAATCCATCCTCTCTCCACACACAAAAATCCTTTTGTCAAGAATATACAACAAAGACTATTTTAAATAAAACAAATACAATAAACCAGCATGAGAAAAGACAGAAAACAAAACAGAAAAAATATTTAAGTCTTGAACAAATATTTAAAAACAATAACCAAATGGTTAACAGTCAGATCGAGATTGTTACAGATGCACTGTTGGTGGAAATGTAATATGTTTAATTATTTTGATGAGAATGGAAATCATTAAATCACTTAGGAAATCACTTTCAGGTAGAAGTTCAGGGACACCAAGATGGTAGAGATATAAAATATGTACCCCACAGCCATGCCCCCAATGACCCACTTCCTCCAGTCACACCCCACCTGCCTCCAGTTATCACCTTGATGTTATTATATCAAGAACAGATTCACTTATTAGGTTAAGAATATAACCAAATCATTTTTCCTCCAAACCTTCTTGCATTGTTTCACATGTGAGATTTCAGAGGACACCTCACATCCAAATTCTAACACTAACAAAAACAATATTCAAGAGAAACAAGTACATATTTTTGCCATGGACATGAAAAAGAATGGTCCTAACAGCATTATTGGTAATAATTCCCTGGTAGAAACAATTCTTGTTCATCAAGAGTAAAATATATAAATAAATTTCAATACATAATGAACTCTCTATGACAATAATAATGTACACATTTCTACAGAAAACAATGCAGACGAATCTCATCTTCAATGTTGAGCAGACAAGAGTATATACACCATTATTTCCTTTTCATGATTTCAAAAATTGGCTAAGCTAATACAGTGGCTATATTTGGATGAGGGGATTGTGACTAGAGAGGAGCATGAAATATCTTCTTTGGTAGTAGAAATGTTCTATATTTTTGCACACGGATGATATTTACACTCATATGTCCCTCTTGAAAATCTCAAAAGCTGTATATCTATGAATTTTACATTTTTGTACTTGAAGGTCAGATGCCAATATAAATTTTATTTGTTAAAATGTCAACCAAAAAATCATCAGCATATTTCTTATGGTAAAAGTTGACAATCTGATTTGATATTTTCAATGGAGATGCAAATGGCCAAGGAAATCTAAGACCCTCCTGGAAATGAGGGAGATGGCAAGAGGATGCATTCTATAAAATATGAAGACATTTTCTCAGGTATAAATTCAGGGACACCAAGATAGTGGAGGCAGGGAAATCCTCATGCCCCTGTTTACTGTTCACCAGTCCCTGTTTAAGACAAATCCCGTTACCATGACAATTCCCATCACATCACTGTGACATGTCCCATCACAGGTTCAATATTTAAAATGACCAATGTGGTAAAGTGGGCAATATTCTAATTAGGTTTTCTAAAGTAACCAATGGGGCAAAATTGAACAATATTCTAAATAGGTATTATAAGGTAACCAATGGGGTAAGGTAAATGGGGTGAGGTCTTCAGTACACCTCACAGCTCAGCATACAAGACACTAATTTCCAGGCATCAGGGCCTTGAGCATCTCCCTCTAGCTTGGCCCACTCCATTCTATCCAATGGAGTGCTAGGTGCACCTTCAGTAAATCTGTACCTTACCTGTTACTTCTGTGTTTTTTGCTCAGTTCTTTGTTCGGGACACCAAGGACCTGGACCCTAACCGGACATCCTGATGGTTACAATTTTATAGAAAACAAAATGTAAGATGGAACTGATGCAAAGAGAGTTTTAGTCAGCTTTTTTGCTGCTGTGACTAAAGGACTCAACCAGCACAATTGTATGGGGAGGAATTTATTAAAGGGTTCATGGTTTCAGAAGTCTTAGCCCTTAGAAAGCTGGCTTTATTCCTCAGGTGAGGCAGAACATCATGGCGGAAGATTGCAGCAGAGGGAAGCAGCTCACATGATGATTAGAAAGCAGAGATAGAGAGAAGAGAGAAAGAGACTCCACATTCTAGATAAAAATATATACCCCCATAGCCACACCCCCAATGAAACAGTTTCCTCCAGCCACATCTTACCTGCCTCCAATTATCATGCAATTAATCCCATAAGGGATATTCACTGATTAGGTTAAGATGATAAGCCAATCATTTCTCCTCCAAATCTTCTTGCATTGTCTCACATATGAGCTTTTGGGGGACACCTCACATCCAAACCATAACTGATAGGAAAACAGACCAAGGGATTGAGAACAGACACAAGCCCACTTATGTGTGGCTACAAGAACTACAAGAAAGTTCTTTGCAAGAAAACCTAGCCCTTTACCCACCCAATGATAACACAAATCTTGATAACCAGTGACAAAGGACTCACATCCAAAATGTAGAAGAACCCACAAATCACACAGTAAAAGGGGAAAGAAACAAACAGGAAAAATAGGCAAGAATACTGAAAAGGGAGCATCCATAAGAACTTGTATTCTATCTCCAGCTCCACAAAATTTAAAAGACAAAAGAAAATGAAAGAAAGGGAAGGGAGGAGAAAGAAACTAGTCAAGCAAGCAGGAGGGAGGGACAAGGCACAGCAAGAAAAAAGAACAGTAAATAGAAATATTCCTTCCAAATATATCCAAATGGGAAGTAAATTCTTGAAAAGGAGCTCAACTTCAAACATCAGGGGAAACTAAATAAAATCACCACATGATACTGTTAGAGATTGGCAATGACTTTATAAAACTTTGCATATCAATGTAGAACAATTATAATGCTTACACAGTACTAATGGAAGTATAAATTCCTTACAACCATTTAAAATGTTCAACATCTCCAGCAATTAGAGAAATGAAAATTAAAACTACACTGAGATTCCATCTCATTCCAGTCAGAATGGCAATTACCAAGAATACGAGTAACAATAAATGTTGGTGAGGATGTGGGGAAAAAAGGTATATTCATACATTGCTGGTGGGACAGTAAATTGGTACAACCATTCTGGAAAGCAGTATGGAGATTCCTCAAAAAAACTAGACACTGAATCACCAGACCCAGTTTTCCCACTCCTTGGCATATATCCAAAGGACTTAAAATCAGCATACTACAGTGACACAGCCAAATCAATGTTTATAGAAGCATAATCCACAATAGCTAAGCTATGAAATCAGCCTACATACCCTTCAATAGATGAATAGATAAAGAAAATGTGGTCTCTATACACAAAGGAAAATTACTGAGCCATAAAGAAGAATGACTTCATGACATTTGCCACTAAATGGATGGATCGGGAGACTATCATGCTAAGTGAAATAAGACAATTCCAAAAAGCCAAGGGTTGAATATTTATTGCTGATATGTGGAAATTAAACCACAATAAAGAGAGGAAGAGAAGAGAAGTTCAGTAGACTAGAAAAAGAGGTATGAAAGGAAGGGAGGAGGGATAGGAATAGGAGAGATAGCAGAATAAATCTTACCTAATTTTCATATGTACACATATGAAAATAGCTAAGTGAACTCCACCATTGTGCCTACCCACAGGAATGGGGTTCTAATTAGAGTCAGATATATTCTATGCTTGTATAATTTTATCAAAATGGATTTTTCTGTCCTGTATAACTAAGAAGAAACAATAAATTAAAAAAAAATAAAGAAACCTTTCTCTGTGTGTGATAAATTCAAACACAGAGAATAGGTTCAATAACTAAGCAATTCCACAACGATATACATACTCAACAAACATAGATATACAAACACATACACACGTGAACACATATGTGTATGTGTATATGTATACACATATATCAACAGACATGTACAAGCATATCTATCAAATAATTTTCAAAATAGCCTAAAATTAAAATAAGATTTTAATCAGCAATTCAATGTGTAGCATATTCACACAATAGGCATACTGTACAGCAATGACAATAAACAAACTAAAACTATACACATCAATATAAATACACACCAAATGCTCGCTAAGAAGCCAGATATGAAAGAGAATATACTAAATTATTCTGTTCATGTCAATCTTTAAATGTATAAAAGTGATCCACTGTATTAAATATTAGTATATTAATTATCTTTTTGAGGGAGTTTTGGATTCCAACCCCAGTCCCACAAAATTTACAAGACAAAAGAAAGAAAGTGGAAGGAAGAGAAAGGAGGAGAATGAAAGAATATAGGCAAGCAAGCAAGCCTGGTAATTCATATCTGGTCTAGTATTCACTTTGTGATAATTCCTTGCACTAAATAATTGCAATTTGTGACCTTTCCTTTATGTAAAGCATATTACAATAAACTATCTTAAAATAATGGCCAATCTATACTTGTTTATGAGAAAAAAGACATCAAATTATCTCTAAGAATTGTAAATTTTTGTCTTATCCTTATCTAAAATAATGTTCAATGCCAAAATAAAGTTCAAAATTTTCTAGATATCTGGCAAGAGAATCACAAGTTTGATTATAGGCTTGAAAATTTAGAGACACTCTATCTTAAGATTCAAAAAATATAAAAAGGGCTAGGGATGTAGCTCAGCAGTAGAGTGCCATTGGACTCAATCCTCAGAACCAAAATAACAAAAACCCAATGTGAGTCAATCATATGAAATACGGCCACAGAACCAAATCTGAATACAAATCTGTGTCACATAAAAGCAATAAAAGTAATGAACTAACGAATCAGAATCTAGGAAATGTGACAAGGTATGAGAATGAAACTATATCCATCTTTCTTTTGTAGTATTTATTAATGCTCTTAAAATTGAAACATGCAGTTCCATTAAAAAAAAGACTCCAACTTCTTAAATATTTCATGCTTCCTTAATCTAATAGAAATCTTATAAGGAATTATACCACATAAGGTGAAGACACATATATTTAAACTCATACAATTGTTCCACTTTATTTTCTTATGATGGAATTTAATTTTTAAATTAAAAATTAATCTTTAAATGAAATTTACATTTGTCATTTAAAAGATTTTGTGAGGATGATACAATTTGATAAAACATTTCTCTTTCCATTTATCTGTTTACATAAGCTTCCAAAGACAAATGAAATACTAAATGTTAGTAAAGGCTCTTTCTCAATGATTGAATCTGGAGTGATTCTTTTAAACCTTCATATTTGCCATCTATGTATTGTTTAGAGACCTCATAAACAGCATAGTCATAATTTTACACTGAATACAGTAAAATACTGTTTTAAAAAGTGGAAGCACACATGCCAAGATTTTGTGTTAGCTACATTAGCTCTGTGAGTTAATTGATTGTAATTTTTTTTTTATTCCTAAACATCTTTCACTTGCCTTAAGAATAATAACTGAGAGAAGAGACTCAACTCAAATAACACAATTCCTCCCTGCCAACATGAACTCTAGACTGTTGGTACTGCCCACTTCTTGACTGACTTAGAAAGGGATCCAAACAAGGAAAAAAAATGGTTTTAAGTACACAGAAGGGGCATTTATGTGATAGCCCTTGGTTGGCTTCAGAGCCAATGAGCAGCCAAGATTGCAGAGGCCGACCAGTGGGCTTTCATCTACACCACAGCCATGATCTCTAACTGACCTGCACCTTTGGGCCACCTTCTCAAGATTAAAATTCACAAGCCAAGCATGCAGGTAATAGAGCTTGGTTCTTGTGCACTAGACTTAGATGCAAAAGCGAGTGGAGAGGTACTTTCTACATGTCACCTATTTCAGTATTTCTCTCAAATAAGTGTTCAAATGAATCTGAAATTGAAAAAGACAAAATACCAGCAATTCCAGGTCTTTTCAAATTGGGTGTGCACAAGGAAAACCTGGGGAGCTTCCTACAGGAAAAAAAAAAGTGTAGATTCTCATTCAGGGGTTTTAGGATGGAGAAAAAAATTCTACATACCTAACAAACTCTTAGGTGATGCTGATGATATGGGGCCAATCTTTCAGTATCAGGCCCACCAGTGCTCCATCGGCTGCATAGTATTGAGCACAGGCTTCACAATCTTTATTTAAGGAAGATATAACTACCTCTGTGTCACCCAGCACAGAGAGTACACAAATATAGGCCAAATGATTGAATGACTCAGTGAAAGAATAAATCCTTACCAATTTTTAGGGCCCATATCAAATTTTATTTCCTCTATAAAACTGTCTCTAACCTCTATAAGCATTTCTGAAAGATAATCTCTTCTTCTTAAATTCCTGTCGTACTAAACTTTTGACTATACAGCCAGAAATAGATTGCTATGTTTCATGTGAAAGCACTTTGTTTCTCATTTAAATGGAAAATATTACATAGCAAATAGCTGGAACTCAAGAAATTAAACACTGTCTAGTTGTACTAAACTGTGGTTATATCCATACTCTGGTAGATCTGAAAAGTCTTGATTAAATTGCTTAATTTTTAAATCAATTAGGGTAGTAGTACATGATGTCAACAAATGGTTTGATCTTCCATCTTAACAGAGATTCAACCTTTAATACTATTTATCTTTTCTCAGTGTACTCACACTGTGCAAACATCCTCCTGATCCTCTTGGCCCGAGCTCTTCTTCTTAAAAGGACACAACAGTTAATTGATCCACATATGAAAATAGCCAGGAGAAAGTATAAAGAATAAAGGTAACAATCCTTGATTATTTTCAAAATCATAATCACATTAGTATCTTGTTTCAATTTTAAATTCAGATTTAAGGAAAACCATGATCAAGACTCAAGAAAATTGATATGATGAATGGATGAGGTTTGTAAAAAAAAAATACAAAATTCTTTATTTTAGATAAATTTCTGCTTATTTGGGGACACTTAAACTTAATTGATGGAAATGTTTTCAATTCTTTTCTCTCTTCCTAAATGCTTTATTTTATATGGTGCTCAATTGTTTTTCATACCCAAATCCTCTTGGCTTTCCAAAATTCTCTTATTACCTCTTCATTCTCTTTTGGTGACCACCATCCAAGACAAATGTATGATATTGTTCAGTGGATTTCTCAATGTCATATGCAAACTTTGATCTTTCACTTTTGATGCCTGTCAATTTGATCAAGTTGACTTTCAAAGTTTTGTCCTTAAAACCTTTCTCACACCGGCTTCCTGGTCAATAATCTCCTGGCTTTGGTTCTCACTAGTGATCTGTTCTCTGATCTTCTCTACTTTATCCCTCTCCCTTGAATTGGTTCCAGAATTCTAACTCATATAAGATAAGTTGAGAACTTCACAATTTATTTCAAAAAATTTAATGCTTTTTACTATCAAAAGAATTAATTGAAAGTCCTTTAGTTTTGAATTCAACACCTCTGTGTTCTAACCATTATAGTACAATTCTTGCTATTTACTTATTAATCTTTCCTTAAGCTGAAATTCTCACTTCTCTCCCACCACCCACTCTGCACTTTTTGAAAGCTGAGTCATCATTCCAAGCTCAACACACATATTCCTCATCTAACAACAGTAATAGGAAATCAACAAGGTTTCTTTGTCAACTCTCGACATTTTATACCTTTCCTGTTATTCTAACAATATGATTTTGACTGTGCATTATATTTAGCTATTTGCATGAAAGCTCTCCAGTAAGGTCATTAAGGTACTTCCAACCCCAAGAAGACTTGCTTAGCATACTGCTTTGAAAATACTAAATGCTCAGTGTTTGTTTAGGAAAGTGAAACAAGTGTATTAAATTTCCTTGACTGATTTCTAAGACATCAAATGTGAATCTACTGTTTGAGTCAGATTTTTGTCACTGTGATCAAAAGACCTTTCAAGAAGAATTTACAAGGGGAAAAGTTTTTTTTTGGTTCAAGGTTTCAGAGGTCCAATCTGTGGTCGGCTGGCTCCATTGCTCTGACCTGAGATAAAGCAGACCATCATGGCGGAAGGATGTGGTGGAGGGAAGTTACTCAGCTCATGGAAGTCAGGAAGCAGAGAAAGAGAAGGCAAGGATCCAAGGACCAAATATAATCCCCAAGGAAATGCCACAGTGACCCACTTCTTCCATCCATTGTCCACCTGCCTAGAGCAATTCATTTAAATTATTAGTTCATTCAATTAATTAATGCACTGATTACAGTTTTCATCATCTAATCATTTTGTTGGGGGACAGACAGATGAGGACAGTGGGAACAGAAGGTTAAGAAAATAATTCTATAAAATGGGCCCATTGTGCTGACCCCCAAATGCTTTCTTTTTCAAGAAGCAATTTACCCATAGCCCTGCCTGTCTTAAGTGGACAGGATATGTCACATTCCTCAGCAAACTACCTATTAACTGCTGGAGAAATTCAGGCCCCAAATAATGTGGATGGGAGGAACCCAAATTACCTTAAAGAGGGGAGACTTTGGTGACCAGATACTGAAACTCTGGGAGATAAAGACAGTTCCTCCTAACCATAAATTCTGTAAGAATGAATAGTTAAGGATCCAATTACAACCAGTCGACATGGGCCAAGGTGACCTAGAGTTGTCATGACAGTGAGGACTTGAAAGTCTGATGCCACCCTGCTGTCAGTCAAAAGTGAAGTGGTAGACCTGGACAGGATGTTCCGGTAACTTCTCTGGGATCCTCAATAAAACTGGAGTGCAAGAAAAAAAAAGCTGTGCTCCATTTGTGTACCATGAACCAAAATGCATTCTGCTGTCATGTATAACTAATTAAGAAAAAAAAAAAAACTGGAGCACAGGAAAGGCACATTGTCCCTCTCCTCTCTGAGAAGACCCACTCTCTCCCTTGAGAATGTCTTCCTTCTTTGTTCCTATTCCTTCAATAAACTCATTCCTGTTACTCTGAGTGACATGTCTGAAATCTTTCTAACCTGGTAGCAAAAATCAGGGTTTGAAGAGAGGGTCTTCACACTCCCTCAGTTTTTCGAAAGGCCCCAGTTCCATAACATCTTCACCTCTAAACACTCCTTCATTGTCACGGTGGGCTTCTGAGGGGACTTTTCATATCAAAAACAAAACAATGACCTAGGTTCAAAATCCTCATTAACTCCTTATAGACTTGCACTGACTGAAAACTGAATTTTTAAAATTTCTTATTATGAATTGTTCCACCTATTTCTTTATTTAAACTATAGGAAACGTAGATAAGTTAGCAAGCACTTTCCTGCCAGTAGTAGACTACAGATATTGAGACTGAAGGCACAAATTCAGTAAGAAAAAAAAAAAGATGCCAAAGAATAAAAAAAAGATCAGACATGAAAAAAGTTAAGAAAAAGTGAAATGGAGATTTAACGAAAATGTGAACAAATATAGATTCATCCATAATGTAAAGGACATGGCTATGCATGAACCTGGAATTCATCCAAGGTATAAAGTGTTCAATCCACTCTTCCCTGTGCTACCAACTCACGTATCATTTCAACTCATGAGTTAAAACATGTTACCATGAACTAAGTGAATGTAACAGGATCTTTTTGGTTTGTTTCCCATGTGCAAGTGAGTATGCATATATATTTGAATTTAAAATATTCTCAGCTATTAAAATATTTCTTTCTAAATGTTTTTTTTTCCTTTCTTTATTTTTTTCTTTCTTTTCCTTTTCTTTCTTTTTCTTTTTTTTTTTTTTTTTTGGCACTGGGGACTGAACTCAGGAGCACTCAACCACTAAAAAACATCCCCAGCCCAATTTTGTATTTTATTTAGAGACAGGGTCTCACCGAGTTGCTTACCACCTTGATCTTGTGGAGGCTGGCTTTGAACTTGCAATCCTCCTGTCTCAGCCTCCCAAGCTGCTGGGATTACAGGCATGTGCCACAGTGCCAGGCTCTGAAGGTGGGGTTTTTGTTTGTTTGTTTGTTTGTGCAAGTAGTCCATCGTGGTTCAAAGACCAAAATGGCAGCCCTAATTATACCTACCAGGTATAACAGGGTATGTAAGCTTGTGAGATTTGTAAGATTATTTTCCCCCCATTGATTTATGGTTTATGGCTCCACTAGCACAAACTCTAAAAATAGACAACAATTTCATCATTGCCTTTCAAAGAGCATATTAAAAAAAGAAAGAAAAGCTTTCTTATTCTTTTTGCCATATAATGGGTTACTGCAATGCCAATGTGTACAGAGCTTGGGAGTCATTAGTCTCATCTTAGGTTTTTATAGGACCCATTAGAGAACTGAGTTCAGAAAGCGAATCACCACCTTCAAATCTGGAAATGTAGATGTATCCAGAATCATTCAATACAAAGATTTGCTTAGGTGGAGCAGAGGCTATTGGAGCTGAATCTACTCAAGTCATAACGTAGTAAGAACTCTTTAATGGCAATTTTGATGAACTGCAAGAGACTGGGTGTGGAAGAAAAAATCTGAAATTTCTTGGGACCGCAGTCTTAGCAGAACCTCCACATAATTGTGGAATTCCCCTCTAGAAACGACACTAGATTCTCCAAGTGTGTGTGGTGGTGAGGGAGGGGAGTTGAATCTCTTCTTGTCATCTCTGAGAGGGGTAGAGATAAATAGCCATTGGAAAATTATATCCAGAGCATCCTCCATAATAAAAGTCTACTTTCCAAAACGGACTTTTAACAGAGTGCAAGTTTGGAACCTTATCCCAGTTAGTGAAGGGGAATCCTGTCCTACTCCAGTCATTCCCAGCCTTCATGATAAAGCAGTTTTAGTAACACACATTACTTTTTCCTTAATTCAAATAGGTAGATGATATAACTTTTAAAAATGCTAAAAGTTTACAGAGCAATTTGTTTTAACTGATGTTTATTGAGAAAAAATAGACCAAAGTCTAATATAATTATGTTACATAATTATACATAATTATACTTCCTATAGCTCTAAGAAGTCAAAGGTAATCTGTTGAATTTAGAATAAATGTGCATAGGCGATAAACCATAACAAGAAAAATTATATTCTCTCATTAAATTTATTTCTTGGAATGGCTCAAAAGTCACTAATTAATTTTTTTCTCTGATGGCTTAACTTTAAAATTTTATGATTTTACTAAAACAAAACAAAGAAAAAGATTGGTAGACATTTAAAAATTGCCACAAACTATAAAAAAATGGAAGCATCACACAAAACGTCACACTGTACAGAACTATCCACACTTGACATTTTGATGAAAACTGCAGATATTCATTAGCATGTGCAGATAGTTTAGCATGTACAGATAAAAGAGGGGAAAGAATTTTAAGAATGCAATCATACGCAGGTGATTTCTGCAATTGTTCATAAAATTTTACAAAAAGGTAAAGAACATATAAACACAACCAAATATATCTGAATAAATATCTTTAAATCAAAAGCTGGCACAATAGCACATGCCTATAACCTCAGTGACTTAGGAGGCTAAGTCAAGGGGATCACAATTTCAAGGCCATCCTGGACAAGTTAGTGAAACCCTGCCTCAAAATAAAACAATTAAGAGGACTGGGAATGTAGCTCAGTGGTAGAATGCCTCTGGGTTCTGTCCATCTCTAGTAGAGTAATAAACAAATAAACAAAACCCACCTTGAAAATATTGAAAGTGGAAAAAAGAAGTAAAGCTGGCCTGACTAAGAAAACGCTTTTTTTAAAATTACAAATCTTATAGAAAAAATTCTAAATATTATACGCATGTATTTCACATAAAATGGGTCTAAATTTCAAAGAAAGAAATTAAAAGGAAGCTGAACATATAACTGAAATTCATATGCATAGTTAATAATAACATATGCTTCTAGCTTTTAAATTAAAAAATAATAATGCCTAACAGAAGTAATATCTGAAATGTGGGATTCTTATATTTTTTTCAATGCAGAGAGATTTATTGATCCTATCTTAATAAGAATAAGGAATTAAACACTGGGACTAGTCACTGCCATCCTTTGCTCTTCTGTCAGTTTTCAGTTAGTGATAGTATTACTTTAGTAACTTCATGATTTATAGACTTTATACTTGGTTTTATACTCATGTTCACAAAATGGGTTAGTTTTAATACTTGAATGCATTCCTGCACACTGTTAGTATTTTTACCATGACTTTGATATTTGAGTTCTTTATTTTTATCTGTCTTTTAGTTTTGTTAACTTATTCCATAGTTTGTTTTATAATTCAAGAAAAGCTTTGGGGGTTAGAGAACAACCCCTGCTCTGCCAAAAAAAAAAAAAAAATGGGGATTGAAATATTAAATTAGAGAAAACTATGTTGTATTATTTATGAATAGTTAAAATGAACCTAACTATTGGGTATAACTAATACATTAAAATTCTATTGGTTCTTTTTAAAAAATATTTTTAGTTGTAGATGGACACAATACCTTCATTTTATTCATTTATTTTGTGTGGTTCTAAGGAACAAACCCAGTGCCTCACACACGCTAGGCAAGTGCTCTACCAGTGAGCCACAATCCCAGACCCTTTATTGGTTCTTTTTATACATGACAGTGGAATCCATTTTGACATTTGGGGTTTTTTTGGGATTAGCTTATTTCACTTAGCACAATATCCTCCAGATCCATCCATTTACTGGCAAATGTCTTTTTTTGTTTTGTTTTTCCATCTATTTAATTTTCATTTCTGGGAATAATATCCACGTATATTCTTCCTTTCCTTTATCTCTCCTCTTTACTTTTTAATTTTTTCCTCTCATCTTATTTTGTGTAGCTTCCTAAAGTTTGCCAGCTTGTCCCTGACCATGGGATAGGTTTATTTTATTACTTACATCTTACATTCCTTCTGACATGACTTCCATCTTTATAGCGGCTTTACTTTCATCTTTCATTTCTTCCCTGACTTTGTCCAGCTTATTTTGTTCTACTTTGGTTTTTATAATCTTTTCTTTTCTTTTTTTTTTTTTTTTGCTTTTTGCTTCCAGGGATTGAACCCGACCATGCTTAACCACTGAACCACATCTCCAGCTCCCTTTTTAAAAAATGTTTCATTTTAAGACAGGATCTCACCAAATTGCTTAAGGCCTCACTAAGTTGCTGAGGCTGCCTTTGAACTTGCAATCCTCCTGCCTCAGACTTGTGAGCTGCTGGGATTACAGCCATGTACCACCATAACTTTATTTAATTTGTCATCATCTCTTACTTAATCTCCCTTTTTAGAAAAAGTGTGTTGTCATTGTTCTTTCCAGGTATATGAAGAACTATTTGAACTCTTTGTTCTCCTGGAGTAATTATTTTCCTGATATAACTTTCTCTTTTATTTTGCTTATCATCTTTTTTCTCTTTCTTATTCTCACCTCATTGTCTAGGCATAAGTCTTTTACTGTACCATTTTGGTAATTATAAATATTTGAATTGAGATATTTATCTAAATATTATGGAAAACATAGGAGGACAAGGAACTAGAATGGTCTGCAACTTAAAACATGGCTTATTTAACCAATACTGCTTTATCAACTGTTATATATTCACTGACCTGAAGGTACCTTTCCTCTGGAATCTTGCTGCTAGGATGGTTTGTAAGGCTCTTACAAAACCCTGATCAGTTACAGAAACCCAAATTGTGATCCAGTGATTTTCTTTGTCCCCTTCATCCTTCTCTCGAAAGCCGTTCATTCAATGACCCACCACCAGAAGACTGAATCATAAATAATGAGATGATGTGCCTTAAGTTCTTCCTCTTTTCTGCTCCCATTACCTGTAACTCTCTACTCTTTACATTCATCCTGTCCTTGGTGGCCAGTAGGAGTAATCACAGACTCAGAGAATAAAGAAAAGCTATAGGAGACAGAATTTTCAGTTGGGAACTGTAGAGACAGAAATGTCAGAAAACTTCAAATCCAAGCTGTGACTGATATTTTTGCTTTCCGAGAATGATGTTCGGCTTTATTTTTATTGATTTCACAATCTATTATAAAGGTGGGATGGGACTTGGATCCATACTGAAGACCACAAATATAAGCCAGTGAAAGGAAGTTCTGAAAACCTTCATACCAGATACTAGCATGCAATGTATGGATGCCATCATCAGAAATGCAGAAGTTTTATCTTCCTGGATGAAGGCAGATGCTGACTATCACAATGATCTCATGCCTGGAGGTATTTTAGCTCCTATACTTGTTTCTGTGGTACTCAGCACATGTAGTAAAATTCTCAGGCTACTAAATGCTGGGGACCCTGAGGGTTTTGAACATGAATGAACTTAATTGTGTTTCTTCTAACTCCAGTTGAATCAGATCTCAGCATGTCACTGTGAGATGATTGCAAACTTAAGGGTGCATGCACTGAATACTATAAACATGAAAAATGATAGCACAGTTATTAGCAGACAGGTTTTATTCAGATAACAGTCCTCAGTTTTTCTAAAGTGATAGCATGCTGTTATAAAATTTGTCTCTATTAATTATATTAACAATTAAATGTTGGAGGAAAAAGATGAAAGTAGATAAGCAAAAACAACAGGAAAAGCCAAGTTATGTAGAGGTCAATTCTACCACAATGTATAAATGTATTAATATGGCATATATATTCTCTCATATTTTATATGAACATATGTAATGAGATCATTTTCTTTTCTCTATAACTGTATAAGAAGTAAACTTTTTTTTTCATACCAAATCTTTTTGTTTGGTATGTTTTAAAACTTGTAACAGGCTGTTTTAGACTTTCATATAGTTCTCTAACATTGACTTTTGCTTTAAGGATTTCCCTCTCATTTGTTATTTTAAATAATCTTTCAAAGAATATTTTGCTTTACCACTTAGTGAAGTAAACTTAGAAGGGGAGATTTTTGATTAAAGGGTACATGCATTTTTTAAGACTTCTATTTCATTTCCTTAAATTGCCTTCTACAAAATTTGCACTGATTTGCAATTCCAACTAATATAAGGCTGTCCATCACCCAGCACTATCTCTAGCACTAGGTACTAATCAATAGTTATATCTTTGCCAAGGTAAAAACTGAATATGGGATAGCTTTATTCCTTAAAGTTGTATTTTTTAAAATTACTTTAAAATATCATTATAAATTGAATAATGATTGATAGTGACTTTTAGTTAACTATCTTTGCAAATACTTTCACTCTTTTTCTACTCTTCTTATTTTTAAATAAATATATGATTGTGTATGTGCATTATATAATCTCATTCTCAAAAAAAATTGATCCTTTCTTATTAGAAATATCTTTCATCTTGTCTCTTGCTTTTTAATTTGCTCATACTTATTTTGCATTAAAAGAAATATGCTAACTTTTAGGTAATAAAATCTATCAGTACTCTATATTATGATTTCTAAGTCTATTGTCATAATATGAAATTCCTTCAACTGCCCAAAATTATATCTCTACTTTAATACTTGAATACATTTATTTTATTGCAATTGTATCTTAATATATCTATACTTAATTTGATGTTAGAGAGGATTACAACATACCTCCCCAATTTATCCAAACGTAATTTATTGAATTAATTATCCATTGCTTGAAATTCCAACTATATTATATAATAAGTGGTTATAATAAGTTCTTGAGGCTATTTCTCAACTGCATAGTCATTTACACTGCAGTGTTTATCTTCTCTGTCAAATTCTACTCTCATTTCTCTTTTTTATTCAAAAAGTTTTAGTTTGCTGTAGTATAATTATTTCTTCCAGATGAACTATGGAATAATTTTGTCAAGTTTCTAATAAAATCCCAGTAAAATGTTAACTAGAATCAACTTAGGATCTCTACTGCATTTGATCTCTTCATTCAAAAATATGATAAGCATGAACTTTGTGAAAAATTTTTTTCCATTGATCAAATAATGAGCTGTGGTTAGTTATGCAGTAATTTCCAGAAAGATACTGCACAATTATTTTGCTGACCATTTTTTTTTTTTACTGCTGTGATGATGACTGGATGCTTTCCCCACCTCATTCGTATCTGATTTTCCACAAGCTCTTCATGTCTATGCATCATTTTAAAACTACTCTCTTCTTGAGCTATATTTAGGTTCTAACAGATTTTTAGTTTATCTTTAGTTTTAAAATAAATGCCATCAATAATAGTAACTCTTTGATTTGTCATACATAGGTTTATGTCAAGGTCTGCCCTGAACACTTGGCACTAGTTCAATAAAAGGACATGATAATATATACTAATTATTATATAATCATATCTGATTGTCATGGACTAGACCACATGATGAACACAGTCAAGTTACAATGCTTGTACCCTACTTTCATTCTTGACTTCATTAGGAATGCATCAGTTTACCATCAAGCTAAATGTCTACAATTCGTTCAAGAGAGAATGCACAAGATATGCTATTTCTTTTATACTGACAATTTTACTAGGCACATATTTTAAGTTAATCAAGTATGTTTTAGAGTTTTTAAACACTTACCATAGAAATTGTATTTTGTTGTAATATATCAATCTATTGCAGTCCTATTATATATCTTGCATTAATATATCAGTATAATGACTAATATTCAGACTTTTAAAACTATAACTTTTACTATTAAATTATATGTAATTTGGGCTGGGGTTGTAGCTCAGTGGTAGAGTGCTTGACTAGCGCCTGTGAGCCCCTGGGTTCCATCCTCAGCACCACATAAAAATAAATAAATAAAACAAAGGTATTGTGTCCAACTACAACTAAAAAATAAATATTTAAAAAAATTATTAAATTTTATGGAATTATCTAATACATCACAATGCTAAGGCTAAAGGGTTTTCTATTTTTGTAAATTTTTTCTTTAATAAATGTACATACATAGACTACATCACAAAATAAAAACAAAATCATTTTTACAATGAGATTTGTTATCAAGAAATTTTACCTTCATCAGAATTAACTGAAAACATCATTTTCTTTGTTTCAGAGTTTATCAGTACCAGAGAAATTAGCTGACTCACTCATAAATTCATCTGGATAGAACTATTTAGTCAGTTAAATACATACTTATGGGCAGCATTTTGAATTTCTTTAATTAGTTTTGCTGTTCTGGAACACATATTTGATTGAGTCAGATTTGGTGATTCATAGCTTTATATGTGTTCAGTACCCATTGACATCTGTGGTCATATCACCTTTCTAATTGGAAATATGGTTCATTTTAATTTGTCTTCTTTTCCTGGATAACTCTCAACAGAAGGTTTGTCCCCATTATTAGTTTTTCTTAAGAATAAACTTCTGTGTTTAGTTTTCAATATTACATTATTCTGTCTGAAATTAAGTTTTCCTGTTTTGAAGATATTTCCTCTGTCCATGGCTCGTCTTTTCAGTCTTCTAATAGTATCTTTCTCAGACAGTATTCCTTTTTTTCAAGTTCATTTTTTTTCTTTCTTTCTTTCATGTCTCATGCTTTGGTGCTGCACCTATAAAAAGTTATCACTAAACTCAAGGTCACCTAGATTTTTCTCCTGTGCTTTCTTCTAGAAATTTCATAGTTTTGCTTGTTACATTTAGGTCTGTGATCTATGTAAGAGTTAATTTTGCAAAAGGTGTAAGATCTGTGTCTAGCTTTTTCCCCCCCTCTGGTAGACATACATCTGATTGTTCCACCACCATTTATTGAAAAGACTCTGCTTTCTCCACTGAAGTGCCTTTGTTCCTTTGTCAAAGATTAGTTGGCTATTTTTGCGTGAGTCTATTTCTGGGCCCTCTATTCTGTTCCATTGATCTATATTCTCATTCTTTATCCAATACCATGCTGTCTTCATTACTGTAGTTTTATAGTAAGAATTGAAGTCAGATGGTGTGATCTTTTGAAACTCATTCTTCTGCTTCAGTACTGATGGTCCCCAACTCACAATGGTTCAATTTAAGAGGTTTTTACTTTGTGATGGTGCAAAGTGATATGCATTGAATAGAAGCAATATTTTGAATTTTGATCTTTCCCAGGGCTAGCTATATATGGTAGGATATCCTCAATTCAGGGCAGTACAGTGAATCACAGCTCCTAGAGAGCCACATGTTCATAAGGGCACAGTACTCTACAGTGTACTGTGTTCCCAAGCCATAATGCTCAGCATGCTAGATGTATTAAATGCATTTTGGATTCATGGTATATTCAATTTACAATGGGTTTATAAATAACTGTTGAGGAGCATCTATTCTGTTTACTATTCTAGGTCTTTTGCCTTTTGGTAGAAGCTTTAGAATCAATTTGTCATTACCTACAGAGAACTTGATGGTATTTTGGTAGAGTTGAAAGAATCTAAAGATTAAATTAGGACACTGGACATCTCAAAAATATTATGGGTTCCAATTTTCATTTATTTAGTTTTTTGTTTGCTAAGTTGTGTAATTATCAGCATGTAGAATCTAGACATACTTTTAGATTTATATTAAAGTAGTTAATTTGGGGCTGTGCTGTGGTAAGTGATCTTGATTTTTTAATTTCAGATTCCAATTGCTTATAGTGAGGCTATAAAGAAAAAGCAATTTCCTTTGGTATATTAATACATCATCTGTGATATTACCATAATTACCTCATTCTAAGAGTTTGGGTATTTGGGATTTTCTATACTGACAATTGTGTTATTTTCAAATGAAGACAGTTTTGCTTCTTTCCCCAATCTGTACCTCTTTTATTGCATTTTCTTGTCCTATTGTATTATCTAGGGCTTCTAGAAATGATGCTGAATAAGATTATAAGAGAGGAATTCCTTGCCTTCCCTCAATTCTAGAGGGATATTGTCCTCTTTCTCACCAATAAATGTAATATTTCTGGTAGGCTTTTTGTATATGCTCCTTATTAAGTTATTGAAGTTCCTCTTCATTTTTAGTTTGCCATGCATTTTTAATGTTAGATTTTGTCAAATATTCTTCTTGCATTAAATAATATATTTTTTTCTTCTTTAGATTATTAATATGACAGATAACATTCACAGAACTTAGAAAATACTGACTAACCTTATATTAACTGAAATACATCTTATAAATCTACAATGCATATTTCTTACACATTGTTAGATTTGATTTGTTAATATTTTGTTTAAGACTTTTACCTGAAAGTTCATGAGAGATTTTGAGCTGTAGCTTGCTTTTCTTATACAATCTTTTTCTGGGGTTGGAATTAGGATAATTCTAGTCTCAAAAATGATTAGTAATTATTGCCTTTACTTCTATTTTTTTTAAGAAATTGTAGAAAATGGGTACCTCCTATTCCTTTAATATTTGATGGAGTCTACCTGTGAATCTACCATTTGGATATTTTATTACTATTATTTGTTTTAAAGTTTATGATTTATTTATTTTTAATAGATACAGACTTTGCAAATACCTATTATTTTGAGTTTTGATAGTTTGTGACTCTTAAGATATTAGTCCAAAGGCTGAGGATGGAGTTCTGTGGTAGAGTGCTTGTCCAGCATGTGTAAAGCCGTGAGTACAGCTCCCCAGCATTGAAAAAAAAAAAAGAAAAGAATCAGTTCATTTAATGTGAATTACTAAATTCAAGGACAGAGATTTTTTTAAAAAAAGAACTATTTTGTTTTAGTTGTAGTTGGACACAATACTTTTATTTTATTTTTATGTGGTGCTGAGGATCGAATCCAGTGCCCTGTGTGTGTGCTGGGCGAGCACTCTACCGCTGAGCCACAACCCCAGCCCCAGAGATCTTTTTATACTATTACTCTATAATCCTTTTATCATTCATGGAATCAATATAATCTGTCATTGGTAATCTGTGTCCTCACCTTTTTTTCCTTTGTTAGCCTATCTAGAGTTTTATTGATAAACTTGGTTTTCGCTTTGGGTTTTTTCCCCAAAAACTCAGCTTTTGGCTTCAAGGTTATTTTTCTAATTTTGTTCCTGTTTTCAATTTTATTGATTTTTTATTCTACTTTTTATTACTATTATTTGCTTACTTTCAGCTTAAATTTCTCTCCTTTATTTTCATAAATTAGAACACTGAGTTATTAATTGTATCTTTCTCCCTAATATCTGCATGTATATGTAATACTGTTTCCTTATAAACACTGCTTTTCCAATGCATCCCAAAATTTTTACAAGTAAGATTTTTTATTTCATTTAATTCAAATGAAATTTCTCTTAAAATATTTTGTTTCATCCACTTCTTATTTTGAAGTGCATTGTCTACTTTCCAAATATCTGGGGATGGTTCACCCATCTTTCTGTTGTGGGATCTCAGTTTAATTCCATTATGAAAAAATAACAAGTGTATGATTTCTGATACTTTAAAAAGTTTCTTTATGACCCAAAATATCATTCATCTTAGCGAATTTCACATGTGAGTTTGATAGAAATTTGTCATCTGTCTTATTTTGGTGGAGGTTTTTTGTTGTTGTTGTTTTACCTTTTATTTCATTTAACCAAAACTTTAATCCATGGTTTTTGTATCTGTCATTAATTTTGAATACTTGTCATTCATTATATCTAAAAATATTTATTATCCTCTATTCCTGTATTCTTTTCCTTTGACATTTCAATTAAGCATATGTTATACCTTCTGAAATTATCCCACAAGTCGTATATGATCTGTCAGTTTATTTCATTCATTCTTCTCTTTGCACTACAGATTTGGAAGTTTTTAAAGTCTTATCTTCAAGCTTGCTTATCTTTTTCTTTGCCTTATTGAAAATATTCATGAGTCCATGAAGTGTTTTCTTCATTTGTTACATTGTTGATGTTCTTTTCATTTCTAGCATTTCCTTTTGATTCTTTCTTTCCATTTGATTCATTCTCTCCATTTAAAATATTGACCTGATTTACATATTTCTGTATTATCCACTAAACCCTTAACATAATTATCACTGTTGGTTTTTGTTTCTTAAGGGTAGTAAAGGCTTTACGTAGATATATTAACAATAACACCCCCATAAAATTGTGCAAAAGTAAGTGTTTGGAGGAAATGCAACAGGTGTTTCAATACAAATAAAATTTTTAAAAGAAAACATATATCAATATGGACATCACTGAGAACAAAATCCATATGTTTTCCTGAATGATGGAAACAGCTCTGTCATAATTAAGCAGAATGTGTAAAGTCTTTAGAGTTTAAAATAAAACAGTCCTGGTGAAGACTTTGTTAAAATCCAGGGCTGGGGCCATTTTGGTGTGAGTACAATTAGCATCCATAGTTAGAGACAGAGGCAGGGCTATATTGTCTAAGTCTGGGGACAAAATGCTAAGGACTTTAAATTATTTGTTAATTGTGTTTATAAGCTATAAAATGGCTTAAAGCAGAGGAGTGACATGATCTCCTTTATAGTTTTAAAAGACCATTTACACATAGTGAAAAATTAGAGAAAAGGACAAATGGAAACAGAAAGATAAACTAGAACTAACTTGCAGCAATTTATAACTATACTTCCCAAATGTGGTGGCTATTCCACATGTGGTTCCAGAGCATATAAATTGCCACTTGTGTAATTGAATGCACAAGTGTTCAGTTTAATTTCATTGTAATTTCAATTTAAACTTAACAACTAAACCAGTGCAAAATATTTTCCACTAAAAGCAATTTTATGGTTTCCATAGGACTACGTGACACATTAATAGATGCGTCACATAGATATTATTGCTATATTGTAATGTGCCTGGTAAGGACATCCTGTTATGGGCTGATTTGAAAATTAAGCCAAACTTACCCCATTTTGTTCATACCCCTCACCCTGTGTGAAATTGGCCCCCCTTCCACATGAACCCACTCACATAGAACCTAACACCGTTACCCTAACCCACTTGCACCCTGATCACAATATCCTCTAACTATGGAACTAATGCATGCTTGTTTTTCTGAAAATGTACTAAAATAGTGATTTCTGAGAAAATGTATTTTTCCACTTTATGAAATGTATTTTGTGATTATAATTGCCTCTTGCCCCGCCCCCTTCTTTGTGGTTTTAATTCTTGTTTTTTTTTTTTAATTTTTTATTGTGGGTTGTTCAAAACATTACAAATTTCTTGACATAGCATATTCCACACTTTGATTCAAGTGGGTTATGAACTCCCAACTTCACCCCATACACAGATGGCAGAATCACATCAGTTACACATCCATTGATTTACATATTGCCATACTAGTGTCTGTTGTGCTCCGCTGCCTTTCCCATCCTCCACCCTCCCCCCTCCCCACCTCTCCCCTCCCCTCCCCTCCTCTCTCTCGACCCCCTCCACTGTATAACCCTGAGGGTCTCCTTCCATTACCATGCAATTTCCCTTCTCTCTCCCTTTCCCTCCCACCTCTCATCCCTGTTAAATGTTAATCTCCTGCTCTTCGTCCCTACTCTGTTCTTAGTTACTCTCCTTATATCAAAGAAGACATTTGGCATTTGTTTTTTAGGGATTGGCTAGCTTCACTTAGCATAATCTGCTCTAATGCCATCCATTTCCCTGTAAATTCTTTGATTTTGTCATTTTTTAATGCAGAGTAATACTCCATTGTGTATAAATGCCACATTTTTTTTTATCCATTCATCTATTGAAGGGCATCTAGGTTGGTTCCACAGTCTTGCTATTGTGAATTGTGCTGCTATGAACATCGATGTAGCAGTGTCCCTGTAGCATGCTCTTTTTAGGTCTTTAGGGAATAGACCAAGAAGGGGAATAGCTGGGTCAAATGGTGGCTCCATTCCCAGCTTTCCAAGAAATCTCCATAGTGCTTTCCAAATTGGCTGCACCAATCTGCAGTCCCACCAGCAATGTACAAGTGTACCCTTTTCCCCACATCCTTGTCAGCACTTGTGGTTGTTTGACTTCATAATGGCTGGCAATCTTACTGGAGTGAGATGGTATCTTAGGGTGGTTTTGATTTGCATTTCTCTGACAGCTAGAGATGTTGAGCATTTTTTCATGTACTTGTTGATTGACTGTATGTCCTCCTCTGAGAAGTGTCTGTTCAGGTCCTTGGCCCATTTGTTGATTGGGTTGTTTGTTCTCTTATTGTCTAATTTTTTGAGTTCTTTGTATACTCTGGATATTAGGGCTCTATCTGAAGTGTGAGGAGTAAAGATTTGTTCCCAGGGTGTAGGCTCCCTATTTACCTCTCTTATTGTTTCTTTTGCTGAGAAAAAACTTTTTAGTTTGAGTAAGTCCCATTTGTTGATTCTAGTTATTAACTTTTGTGCTATGGGTGTCCTATTGAGGAATTTGGAGCCTGACCCCACCGACTGTAGATCGTAGCCAACTTTTTCTTCTATCAGACGGCGTGTCTCTGATTTGATATCAAGCTCCTTGAACCATTTTGAATTCACTTTTGTGCATGGCGAGAGAAAGGGATTCAGTTTCATTTTGTTGCATATGGATTTCCAGTTTTCCCAGCACCATTTGTCGAAGATGCTATCCTTCCTCCATTGCATGCTTTTAGCTCCTTTATCAAATATAAGGTAGTTGTAGTTTTGTGGATTGGTTTCTGTGTCCTCTATTCTGTACCATTGGTCCACCCGCCTGTTTTGGTACCAGTACCATGCTGTTTTTGTTACTATTGCTCTGTAGTATAGTTTGAAGTCTGGTATCGCTATACCGCCTGATTCACATTTCCTGCTTAGCATTGTTTTTGCTATTCTGGGTCTTTTATTTTTCCATATGAATTTCATGATTGCTTTCTCTATTTCTACAAGAAATGCCGTTGGGATTTTGATTGGCATTGCATTAAACCTATAGAGAACTTTTGGTAATATCGCCATTTTGATGATGTTAGTTCTGCCTATCCATGAACAGGGTATATTTTTCCATCTTCTAAGATCTTCTTCTATTTCTCTCTTTAGGGTTCTGTAGTTTTCATTGTATAAGTCTTTCACCTCTTTTGTTAGGTTGATTCCCAAGTATTTTATTTTTTTTGAAGATATTTTGAATGGAGTGGTTGTCCTCATTTCCATTTCAGAGGATTTGTCGCTGATATACAGGAATGCCTTTGATTTATGCGTGTTGATTTTATATCCTGCCACTTTGCTGAATTCATTTATTAGCTCTAATAGTTTCTTTGTAGAGCCTTTTGGGTCTGCTAGGTATAGAATCATATCATCTGCAAATAGTGATAATTTAAGTTCTTCTTTTCCTATTTTGATGCCTTTAATTTCTCTCGTCTGTCTAATTGCTCTGGCCAGTGTTTCGAGAACTATGTTGAACAGAAGTGGAGAGAGAGGGCATCCCTGTCTTGTTCCAGATTTTAGAGGGAATGCCTTCAGTTTTTCTCCATTCAGCATAGATTGCTTTTACAATATTGAGGTATGTTCCTGTTATCCCTAGTTTTTCTAGAGTTTTGAACATAAAGGGATGCTGTACTTTGTCGAATGCTTTTTCCGCATCTATCGAGATGATCATATGGTTCTTATTTTTAAGTCTATTGATGTGGTGAATAACATTTATTGATTTCCGTATATTGAACCAGCCTTGCATCCCAGGGATGAATCTTACTTGATCATGGTGTACAATTTTTTTGATATGTTTTTGTATCCGAGTGGCCAGAATTTTATTGAGGATTTTTGCATCTAGGTTCATTAGAGATATTGGTCTGTAGTTTTCTTTCTTTGAAGTGTCTTTGTCTGGTTTAGGTATCAGGGTGATGTTGGCCTCATAGAATGAATTTGGAAGTTCTCCCTCCTTTTCTATTTCCTGAAGTAGCTTGAAAAGTATTGGTATTAGTTCTTCTTTAAAGGTTTTGTAAAATTCTGCTGTATACCCATCCGGTCCTGGGCTTTTCTTAGTTGGTAGTCTTTTTATGGTTTCTTCTATTTCCTCAATTGATATTGGTCTGTTTAGGTTTTCTATATCCTCCTGACTCAATCTGGGCAGATCATATGACTTAAGAAATTTATCTATGCCTTCACTGTCTTCTAATTTATTGGAGTATAAGGATTCAAAATAGTTTTTGATTATCTTCTGTATTTCTGAAGTGTCTGTTGTGATATTGCCTTTTTCATCCCGTATGCTAGTAATTTGAGTTCTCTCTCTTCTTCTCTTCACTAGCATCGCTAAGGGTCTGTCGATTTTGTTTATTTTTTCAAAGAACCAACTTTTAGTTTTGTCAATTTTTTCAATTGTTTCTTTTGTTTCGATTTCATTAATTTCAGCTCTGATTTTCATTATTTCTTGCCTTCTACTTCTTTTGCTGTTGTTTTGCTCTTCTTTTTCAAGGATTTTGAGATGAAGTATGAGATCATTTATTTGTTGTTTTTTTCTTTTTTTAAGGAATGAACTCCAAGCAATGAATTTTCCTCTTAGAACTGCTTTCAATGTGTCCCATAGATTCCGATATGTTGTGTCTGTGTTTTCATTTATCTCTAAGAATTTTTTAATTTCCTCCTTGATGTCTTCTATAACCCATTGATCATTCAGTAACCTATTGTTCATTCTCCAAGTGATGTATGCTTTTTCCTTCCTTCTTTTATCATTGATTTTCAGTTTCATTCCATTATGATCAGATAAGATGCATGGTAATATCTCTACTCCTTTATATTGTCTAAGAGTTGCCCTGTGACATAATATATGATCTATTTTTGAGAGGGATCCATGTGCTGCTGAGAAAAAAGTGTAACTGCTTGATGTTGGGTGGTATACTCTATATATGTCAATTAGGTCTAGGTTATTAATAGTGTTATTGAGTTCTATAGTTTCCTTATTCAACTTTTGTTTGGAAGATCTGTCCAGTGGTGAGAGAGGTGTGTTGAAGTCTCCCATGATTATGGTATGGTGGTCTATTAGACTCTTGAACTTGAGAAGAGTTTGTTTGATGAACATAGCTGCACCATTTTTTGGGGCATAAATATTTATGATTGTTATGTCTTGTTGGTGTATGGTTCCCTTAAGCATTATGTAGTGTCCCTCTTTATCCCTTTTGATTAACTTTGGCTTGAAATCTATTTTATTTGATATGAGTATGGACACTCCTGCTTGTTTCCGAAGTCCATATGAGTGATATGATTTTTCCCAACCTTTCACCTTCAGCCTATGTATGTCTTTTCCTATCAAATGCGTCTCCTGTAGGCAGCATATTGTTGGGTCTTGTTTTGTGATCCATTCTACTAGCCTGTGTCTCTTAATTGGTGAGTTTAAGCCATTAACATTTAGGGTTATTATTGAGATATGGGTTGTTCTTCCAGCCATATTTGTTTATTTCTGTTACTAAACATGGTTTGTTTTCCTCTTTGATTATTTCCCCCCCCTTTACTGTCCTACCTCCCACTGTTGGTTTTCATTGTTATTTTCCATTTTCTCTTCCTGTAATGCTTTGCCAAGGATGTTTTGAAGAGATGGTTTTCTAGCTGCGAATTCTTTAAACTTTTGTTTATCGTGGAAGGTTTTAATTTCATCTTCCATCCTGAAGCTTAATTTTGCTGGATACACAATTCTTGGTTGGAACCCATTTTCTTTCAGTGTTTGAAATATGTTATTCCAGGATCTTCTAGCTTTCAGAGTCTGTGTTGAAAGATCAGCTGTTATCCTGATTGGCTTACCCCTAAATGTAATCTGCTTCCTTTCTCTTGTAGCTTTTAAAATTCGCTCCTTATTCTGTATGTTGGGCATCTTCATTATAATGTGTCTAGGTGTGGATCTCTTATGATTTTGCACATTCGGCGTCCTGTAGGCTTCTAGGATTTGGGATTCTGTCTCATTCTTCAAGTCTGGGAAGTTTTCTCGTATTATTTCATTGAATAGACTGCTCATTCCTTTGGTTTGGAGCTCTGAACCTTCCTGTATCCCAATGACTCTTAAGTTTGGTCTCTTAATGTTATCCCATATTTCTTGGATGTTCTGCTCATGGTTTCTTAACAGTCTTGCTGAGCTGTCTATGTTCTTTTCCAGTTGAAATACTTTGTCTTCATTGTCTGATGTTCTATCTTCTAAGTGTTCTACTCTGCTGGTAGTATTCTCCATTGAGTTTTTAAGTTGGTTTATTGCTTCCTGCATTTCTAGGATTTCTGTTTGTTTGTTTTTTATAATCTCTATCTCCCTGTATAGTTGATCCTTTGCTTCCTGGATTTGTTTGCGTAATTCATTGTTGAAGTGATCTTTCATTGTCTGATTTTGCTGTTTAATGTCTTCCTTGATACTCCAGATCATCTGAAGCATGTATATCCTGAATTCTTTATCTGACATTCCATCTGCTGCAGCTGTTACCTCTTCTAAAGTTGCGTTGACCTGCATTGCTTGTGGTCCTTTCTTTCCTTGTCTTTTCATACTGCTTGCGTATCTTTCCTGCAGGCGCGGGCGGCGGCTCTACTCTCTCCTTATTCCAATTGGGGTGTCGTGGCTACCACGCCGGCAGGTCACTGGGCCTGTTCTGGGCGCTGGCGGCGGCTCTGTTCTGCCCCTACTCCAATTGGGGTGACGAGTGTACCACGCCGGCAGGCCACCGGGCCTGATCCGCCGGTCGGTTGCAGGTTTGCCTACCCTGCAGGCGCGGGCGGCGGCTCTACTCTGCCCCTACTCCAAATGGGGTGACGTGTCTGTCGTACTGGCAGGCCACTGGGCCTGTCCCGCTGGTCGGTCGCAGATCTGCCCACCTTTCGGGCACGGGTGGAGGCTCTGCTCTGCCCCTACTCCAATTGGGGTGTCGTGACTACCCCGCCTGCAGGACGCTGGGCCTGTTCCTGGCACGGGCGGCGACTCTGCTCTGCCCCTACTACAATTAGGGTGGTGTGTGTACAACGCCGGCAGGCTCCTGGGCCTGATCCGCCTGTCTGTCGCAGGTCTGCCTACCTTGGAGGCGCGGGTGGCGGATCTGCCCTGCCCCTCCTACCACGCCTGCGGACCCCTGGGCCTGATCTGCAGGTTGGTCACAGGTCTGCTCACCCTGCGGGCACGGGTGGCGGTTCCGCTCCGCCCCCACTCCAATTGGGGTCACGTGGCCACCACACGGGCAGGGCCTGATCCGGGCGTGGGAGAAGGATCTGCTCTGCCCCTACTCCAGTTGGGGTGATGTGTGTACCACACTGGCAGGCCACTGGGCCTGACCCGCCAGGCTGTCACAGGTCTGTTTACCTTGCAAGCGCGAACGGCGGCTCTGCCCTGCCCCTCCTACCACGCCCATGTACCACTGGGTCGCGGGTCTGCCCACCTTGCGGGTGCGGGTGGCGGCTCCGCTCCGCCCCCTCTCCAATTGGGGTCACGCGGTCACCACGCTGGCGAGCCGCTGGGCCTGCTCCGGGCGCTGGCGGCGGCCCGGCTCCTCCCCTCTGGCTCGACGACAAATTGAGGAGACTCGGGTGTCTGTGCCTCACCCCCCCTACCAGGAGACCAACTGTTTATGTCGCCGCTGGTATTTATGAAGTTCTCTCCTCCGCCGCTTTCTGATGACATCAGATCTCTGCCATGTTGGTATCCTATGCGAATGGCAGCATTTCGTTCCCCTTGCCGGGCAACCAAAGCAAAGGGTGAGTCCTGACCGGCCCTCAGCAGGACCCGGACCGAGAAGCAGTTTCCGCAGGCTCCTAGCCCCGGGCCAGGGAAGTTCCGGGAGCCGGAACTCGGCCGCTCCCGTGCTCGGTGTAAGCTCCTATAAGAGTAGGCTCCAAGAAGCAGTCCCCGCGGGCTCAGTTCCGGAAGCCGGAATTCGGCCGCTTAGTGCTTGGTGTATGCTCTGATAGGAGCAGGGTCCAAGAGGCAGCCTCCGCAGGCTCCGCGGCCCTGTGCCAGGGCGGTTCCAGGACGGTTCCGGGAGCCGGAACTCGGCCGCCCCACGCTCAGTGTTCGCTCCGATAAGATCAGGTTCTAAGAAGCACCCAGGCACTGAACCCTAGCAATCTGTCTGCAAGCCGCAGGCGAATGGCAGCCTGAAATTACGTGTTCTATGGCTGAATGAGTTGCGGTCAGTCGAAAACAGGGATGGTGACGTCAGCTTTCCAACATGGTGGCTGCTGGCCTCCTCTGTGGTCTGACCGGTGTGGAGAACCGAGATGGACCACTTCCTTACCCCGTCTCGAACCCAGAATTCAGCCCTGAGTACGGTGCTTGCACGGCTGGCAGAAACTGCAGCTCTGTATCCCTGCGTCGCTATCTCCTCGTTTCCCAGCGCGCGCTGCAGACTCTAGCCGCGGGGCGATTTGCTGAATAAGCAGTGTTACCCTCCGTGCGACAAACCTCTCGCGTTTGAGTCCCCGTAGCCGATCCTCGTGCGATGGAAATCCTTCCTCCAGGTTCCGGAGCACCCCACTATTGCTGGAAATTCCTAACAAGATATCCTTTAGCCGTCCTGACTTGTCATACTCCCACACAGTGAAGCAGCACATGGGGGCAATGCACTCCCCTCGCCGCCATCTTCCCTCTCTGGTTTTAATTCTTATAAATTGGTTTTCACACCCAATAGTAGTCTAGGGTTGCAGAAGTGTTTGCTCTCTGCTCCCTTGGCCCTGGACAGAATAAATTCTTTGTCTTTTTCTTCAAAAAAGACCCTGATTTTGGAATAGCGCTTTAACAATACATTATTTCAAGAATTACACATAAACAGTTTTCCTCTTTAGTCGGTGTCAATGGATTAATTCAGTTAAAAGGGGCTTTTGTTTTATTTTGTTTTCTTACATTCTTATGTGATTTTTAAAAATACTTTCTACAGATCGTATATATTACAGTAATATGCAATTTGGACTGAGATTTTAATTGAATTGAAGTACTTACTGTTTTATTCATTTCATGATTAAATTTTCTTTTGAATTTAAAAAAAATAAGTATGATCAGATCTTTAAACTTAAAACAAAGACAACCTAATGATTCAGTGTTAAGTAGAAATGCAGTAGATGAACCAGAAGAGTGAAGTAGAAGAGAGACCGGAGAAATATGTCAGAATTTCATCATGAATAGAAATTGCAATTTTCTGCACTAGACTAAAATTAAATTTTAATAATTAAAGAAGATAAATAGACAATATTAGGAGTTGTATTTAGCAAATACATAGTGAATATCATTAGTTCCCTCCTGATGGCTAAAAAAAAAAGAGACAAAATTAGTCACCTAAAATCAGAATTAAGTTTTCAACATTTTTTCAGATGAGTTTTAGAAGGATTTGAGATTATAACATGGGCTAGTTATAAAAGGTATTGGAATTTAGACAAAGAAAAAACATTTTTAAATAAAGGCATCCTAAATAAATTCTAATTTTTCTCATAGAAATTTAGTTCAAAAATTTCATAAAATGTCATTTTCCACAAAATGTGAAAGCTCTTGAATTGATCCATTAAACACTTTCTCATGGACTATAACATCTTTTTAATAATATTAAAAAAAACAACAACAAGTGGTTCAGGGTAAGTATAATTAACAACAATTTTAATGTACTCACCCTAAAGGAACTGAGGAAGAAACGAATCTTTTCTCAAACCAAAGAGACTTCATTTTAGTTGCCTGCTTGGGCTGCCCTTTTCTTGCAACCCAGCTGCCTTTCAAAAGTTAGTACTTCCTGGATAGTAATTCCCCCCAAAGATCGCGTTGTCAGCCCCAACCAATGCGCAACGGCCAAAAACCATTGCATCATGAGTAAAAACAGAACAGTCAGCTTCCTCTACCCTTCTGCTGTCAATTTTGATTGCTGTGGCCCTTCTGCACCTAAAAGTAAAACTGACAAGACTGAGGGGTAGGCTCTTAGGTTTTCTCAGGACCCTGGTAATTCCAACAAAATGATAAAGGCCTGAGGTGATGAATAGGCCAATCACCCTGAGTGTCTCACTACCCAATGTATGCATAAACTGAAACATCACATTGTACCTCATGAATTTGTACCCATATTGTGACAATAAATTGAAAAATCCGGAAAATAATATAAAGGTAAGTGGCTCAAAGTACATGTAGAGAAGGATTTGCAATGTGATTAATGGTTTGGGGGGATAAGTAATGGCAATATGGAGGCTTATTATACTATTTACTTTTATGTATGCTTGGGGTTTTTTCGTAATAAAATGTCTTAAAACACCCCATTTAAAAAAAATCAAGTGATTCAAAATGTGAAAAAGAGATTTGTCTTTATTTTCAGATATTCATGCAATGCAAGAGACTCTGCTCAAACTAAGGTTTGGTGTGTTCTTTCAGAGAACTTTCATGTATTTAAAAAATGTTGTCAAATCACAACCTAAAATACAGAATTTGTGTCAGATATATTATTGAATCTTTTACATCTATCAAAAAATATTTTCAGCTAGGTCTGACATCTATTATGACACACTGTGCTCCAGTAGTGTTAGGGCAAAAAAATCTGGAATAATAATAATAATAGTATTATTATTATTAAATTATAATAATTATATTATTATTATTAAATTTTGTAAATTTAAGAGAGGGATGCATCTTTAATATGTTTGTTCTACTGTGTGATACAAATATCAAAATTATCTGTGCTCAATAGGCTCTGTAAAACATAATGGATGTAGTCATTAAAATTGACCAGTACAAACACTCAAATGTTATAACTTAACAACAGTTTATGGAAATGGTAATAGAAATAGAAAATAATGGCATGTTTTTTTCCAATGTTTGTCGAGTCAAGAAAGAGATTTACAGCTTTATTGTGTTTTGAATGCCAAGACAATATTTTTTTGAAAGAAAAAAAAAGTGCTTGAATTTTACGAATAAGTGAAGAGTTGAATAATTCAAATATTCAAAATATCAAAGACAAAAATGGCAGTGTAATTTATTTTCTCTGATATCACATTGCATATAAACAAGCTAAATTTGAAATCCTGAAGAAAGTAATTGCTTATTTATGACCTAGCTAGAAAAATATGTGAATTTGTATTGAAAATGAAACATTTTATATTAGAAGAAGAATTTTACATATATATATATTTCTAACTTGGATTAATATGCAGATTTTAATTATAATTGGCAGTATTATACAAATTGGCTATAAGAAACTATAAGAATCATTGAAAGATGCTTTATTAATATTGATCATTTTATAGTCTCTTTTTAATATGGAGAATGTGCCTCTAACTTGATGTTAAGAAACAGTTTTTATACTAGTGAACTTACATCACACTCAAGATTTTGAAACTCTTTTTAACTTCTAAGTCAAATCATATATTTTAAAAACCATGAACCAATTTTGCCAATACAATATTTTTTGAATGCATATATTAAAAGAAGAGTACTCAGTTCAGGGGGTACTCAGTTCAGAATTTTAGTATAGTTGGAATAATGTGGATTTGTAAATCTACTTTTACAACTATCAACTTTAGAAGCTTTAAGGAACTGACCACATACTTCTGATGAATATTGAACAATCAAATTGAAGTTTGCTGAAATCCACATTGAATTTTGAAGACTTAGTACAAAAGAGAATGTTAAAGATCTCATTAATATTTTAAAATGCTGATTACATGCTGAAATGAAAAATCATTGGATACATTACTTCATACTTCAATATTGGCTACTTCAAGATTTAAAATGGCATGTGTGATTCATATGATAATTTATTTTGGAAAGCACCAGTCTAAGGAAGAGATAAGGTTTTACCACACACTAGGAGCACTGGAAAGGAGAGAGGTAGAGGGAGGATTGTTATATTGATGAGTAAAATCTGCAGGATATGCTAATGGATTGGGATGATGAGTAGAAAGAAGAAAGGAGGAAAGAATGAGCAGGAATGACTGCCAGTTCCCTGGTTTGAGCGTCTTGGTAGAGTGGGATGATTACCTGAGAGCGATCAATTATAGGAAGAATAAATTCAGGTGTTAAAGATGTAGTATGTCAGTGGTAGGGCCCTGACTTTTTCTCTGAGTACTGGATATTCTAAATGAACAGTTGTAGTAGATGTTCTGAATGAGGCTCACCCTCTAGAGAGCATTCCCCTAATCCATTGGAAGGCCTCTGAAAGGAGGGCAAATTGCTTGTATCAGGTCAGAGTCGCAGTACTGATGAGGCTCCATCTACCTTGATTTGATCACGTACTTAATCCACCAGGAATCATAAAGGAAAACTGGAGAATTTATGAGGGACCCTTCCCCTTGGCAAGAACTGAACTCCATTTTTGCTGTCCCCAGCACTCAGGCTGCTGAAATGCTGCTCTCTTTTTGACCTTGTTCTTAACAAGTTCTACACCTATAACTCTGGAAGGTTAAATAGGAAGAACTCTTTCAGCTCTCCATTTTTCTGCAATGTTGGCCTCTCAAGCTCCAGATACACTGATGGCCCTGAAACGTTATTTTTGCTTCTTACTCAGATGGCATTGCTGTAGGGTCATCTGGCTTCTCCTTAATAGCAGACATCTCCCCAACTTTTCAGCCTTTGAATGTTCAGGAAGAATGTGCAAATTCTCTGAGGGGAAAAGTGAATTTCAGAAGTTGGGCTTTGTTTACTAGCCCTTTGTCATTCTGGAATTCTAACCCCCTTTGAGTCAAGGTGCCTCACGGCTCTCTGATTCCTTCAGTCATAATGAATGAAAGCTACCATTAACACTATGCAAAGAACTCCAATCATCCGTGGTCCAGGAAACCATCATCCTGGGGCTGGGGATGTGGCTCAAGTGGTAGCGCGCTGGCATGCGTGCAGCCCGGGTTCCATCCTCAGCACCACATACAAACAAAGATGTTGTGTCCACCGAAAACTAAAAAATAAATATTAAAAAAAAAATTCTCTCTCTCTCTCTCTCTCTCTCTCTCACTCTCTCTTTAAAAAAAAAAAAAGAAACCATCATCCTGGCTTGATATTGCTCCAACAATTTTTATCTTCATTTTTGTCCTAAGATCAGAGAACTAGGAAATTCTATCTACCATTTGCCTAGTCTAATTTCATTCTATGATTTAAAAAAAAAAAAAACAACAAAACTCTTCTGCATCACATGATTTTAGACAAATCTTTTTTCTATGAAAGATGTTTGGATCTTTATTTTTTAATCAAATCTGAGGGTCTTTGTTTAAATCTGGAAGATATTCTCAGATACAACTTAGCGGAAGCCAATAGGCATGATGTTATTTTTTGTTGTTACATATATTTAAGGTATACTTTGTGATCACAATAGGAAAGATGTTTTCATATGTTTATCTTGATATACATAGTGAAATGATTACTACAGTAAATTAAATTAACATGTGTATCATCCCTTTTCTCTCTCTCTGACTACCTTAAAATCTACTTAATGGCTAATTACATTATTATTACTAATGTATTGACACAAAATGCATTATTAGTCACTACAGGACTCCTATTTTCCATTAGATAGATATCTTAGATTTTTCTTTCTCCATGGCTGTAACTCTATGACCTATTCTATGACCCACGTCTCTCCATATCCCTCCCACCCACCTGCACTGTCATACACCCTCATATCTAGTACCACTGTTTTGTACTCTGCTTCTATGTATTATTTTTTTTTATTCTGCATGTGAAAAAGGTCATACATCATTTTTCTTTCTGTGTCTGGCTTATTTCACCTAACAAAATGTCCATTAAATGAAACTGGAGTTTTGAGATGAAGCTAGATTCTTTACTTCAACAGTTTCTTCCTGTACTCTGGTCTCTCCAATTAGAAGGATAAAATACCTGGACAATAACCAAAGAGAAGAGTAAACTAAGATTTATTTCAGTAAGAATGGAAAAGGAGAGACAGAATTCCCATAATGCAGGAGGACACCTGTGCTAGCCTAAGAGCTTATAGAGTCTTTTTTTTTTTTTTTTTTTGTTCCTAAGGATTGAACCCAGGGGTGCTCTACCACTGAGCCACATCCCCAGCCTTATTTCGTATTTTACTTAGAGACAAGGTCTCACTGAGTTGCTTAGTGCCTTGCTTTTGCTGAGGCTCGCTTTGAACTTCTGATTCTCTTGCCTCAGATTACAGGGGTGAGCCACAGCCCCCACCCCCATCCCAATAACATTTCTGTGTGTTTACCTATCTCACATTTTTTTTTTCTCATTCTTTCTTTGATGGACACTTTGGTGGTTTTTGAATTTCGGTTCTTGTGAATGATACTGCAATGAATATAGGAGTGCAAACATCTTTGTGAGGTGCTGATTTTATTGGATACGTGACCAGGAGATGGATTACTGGATTGTATGGTAGTTCCATTTTCAGTATCTTTTAGGAACCTCCATGCTGTTTTCCATAGTTTTTATGGCAATCTCCATTTCTCCCAATGGTGCACAAGCATTCTCTTGTCTCTATACCCTCACCAGAGCCTATCATCTATCCTTTGGATAAAGACTATCCTAAGAGGTATGATAAGATATCTTTTTGGTGTTTTGATTTACATTTGTCTAATTACTGATATTAAGCACTTTTTCATACATTATTTTTTGTTGTGCTAGAGATCAAACCAAGGACATTGTGAGTGCTAGGCAAGTGTTCTACCACTGAGCTAAAACCTTGGCCCCACCCACTGACCACTGCTCTGTCTTTGGCAAAGTGTCTATGTGGGACCATTTTAAAATTGGGTTATTCGACTTTTTGCTATCCAGTTGTATAAATTCTTTGTCCAATTTGAATATTAACATTTGGCCCTTTGGCCGGCAAATATTTTCTCCCAATTCATAGACTGCCTTTTTCTTTCTTTCTCTGTTTCTTTCTTTCTTTTTTTTTCTTTCTAATATTTGATTGTTTCCTTTGCAGTGCAGAAGCTTTTAAGTTTGCTATACTCCCACTTGTTTATTTTTGTTTTTGTTGTTATTGCTTTTTGTTTTGCTTTCTTCTCCATGCTTCTTTATTCTTAAAATTCCTAAATTTTCCCTACTGCTTATTATTGTTTTCTCTATTGCTTTGAAAGTTATTAATCTTATTTTAATTTTAATACCCTTCATATCAATATAAAAGAAAATGACTTTTACATTCATTAGTCCCATAAAGAATAATCATCATTAAATATTAATTTTTCACATCATAATTCCTTATACTAATCTCCCACTTTTATCGTAAGAATATAAGATTTCACGGAATATTTTTTCCCTTATATTTGTTCTTTTCCAGAAATTATTTTTAGTGTATATATTGCCTCATACATTATTAACAAGTAGCCAGACATGAATTCAACATTTGCAGGTTTGATTTTCCATAATCCTTTTTTTCCTACAAATGCCATGTCTCCCACATTCATGACATCTTTGTTTTTATCTTGTCCTGTTGGCTGCCATGTTTCTTTAGGTAACACTTTCAAGAGAGGAACAGGAGGTGATAAATTATCTGAATTCCTAGGTAGTTGTGAAAGGTTTTTTTTTTTTTTTTTCATTGCAAATACATTTTCCCTCAGAAGTCATAGGAATTTCCTTTTTTTTTTCTTTCTTGGCAGGGGGTGTACTTAGTATTGCATAAAATTTTGTTGCTCGAAATTGTTTTTGCTTCATTGTACACAGGCAATAATTAATTTTTTAAAGTGTGTGTGTGTGTGTGTTTTCCTGCTGAGATGCTTGGAGAAAAACAAGTTGAACTTTTCAAAATGTTACCATGTGTTAGTCCTTTTCCTTCATTTTGCCAGGGTTTTGGCAGCCTCCATTAACAATTACATTTATATTCCACTCTCAAAAACGTTCCATGCTTTTAAAAAATTTCTTTTTTTCCAGCCTCTTTACATACTTTTGTAAATTATATGCACAGAATGACCCTTAAAACTTGGTGTCACATCCTCACTTTCAGGCTGAAGAACTTGAGCACAGAGGATATCACAACTCACATTGTAATGCCCTTTTTTTTTTCTTTGAGAAAAGGAGTACATTTCGTTAACATTATATGAAAATTAAAGTTCAGAATAATTTTAGCAAACATTGTCAAGGAGTATATTGAGGGGCAGTGAAGAGAAAGTACTGAAACCATAATTCTCCGAACTCAGGGCCATTTGTTCTAATTTTTCTAATTCCTAATATTTAAAATCATTTTTTTTTCTAAACCAACCTCACGAGGAAAACTGATTTCAACAGCTCAGAGGATACATCTCAGGAGGGGCACTTGGAAGACTGGCAGGTCTCAGTGATTGGAAACTTACACACCATCTGCAAGGAGAAAGAATCACTTGTAAATTCCTCTGCATGCAGCTAAGCCATGTGGCTCTCAAGGCAAGACGGCTTTTTTAATAAGGAGTCATTGCAATGGCAAAGCAGTCATCAGCTTATGCAAATTCCCATGGGTACAGAAAAAGGGACCTTTTAAGCTGCCTATTACTTTATTATTGCTGAAAGAAAGAAAAGAAAAGCATAAAGGGAAGGGGGGGTGGGGAGAATTAAGGATCTAATAACAGTGAGAGCTTGCTGCCCAGGTTGTGTCTCTTGCTGTGTTTGAATGATTTTTCTTTGTCGACAGCCTTGCACTGGGCTATTTTTAGCATCTCTTTAATAATTGAGCTGTAGCAATTGTGCTCAGCAGCTGGAACAGGCAGAGAAAATAGCAGCTCAAAGAAATAGTGCAGCAGGGTCATAATTTAAGTCAAGCTGCATTATGGAGCATACCTTCCTCAAAGGTAGAATGCTGAGGTGGGGGAAAAAAACACCTGAGAAGATGGGAAAGGGAGAAAGACAAAAGAAAGTGACAGATGGAAGGCTTTTGGTTTTATGGGGTTTTTTTTTTCTTTGTTTTTTGTTTGTTTTTAAGTAAGCCTGAGAAGGTATCCTGGGAGGCGAGTTCTTTAGATAGAAAAAAAAAAAGTATGGTAAGGGAGGGTCTTTCTACTTTAGGTGGCTCATAGGGCAGAAAAAAAACATAGACTGTCAGCAGAATTGATGCCTTCCCTATACCTAGGATTGATTTCCTCACTTTACAATGAATCCCATACGGTTGTGAGTGGCATAGAACTCACAAGTTGAAAAAAACTGAAAGATGAGCTGACTGTGATGTGGAAAGGGAAATCTCACATTCCCCAATATTCTCCTGTCCTTCAAAGGTGTGGACAAAGGACCAGATACTGTGGACAATATCATTGAGTTTTGTGGAGTCGGATTCTCAGATGAGGATGTGAGACTTCCTTAACAGTTGAATTTTCTTTTCCCCCCTCAGCCCTTTTACACTGTGTTTTCTAGCTGAAGTTTGAGACTAGAGTGTCAGGCAATAGCAGAAACTTTCCAGGTCTGAGCCGGGTTGGTGTGACATTCCATCCAGTAGAGGTCAATGTGACAAAGGGAATTTCCACCACTATCCGAGCATGCATACAGGCTGTGTAGCACAATATAGTGCAATGGCTCACATGGTCAGGAGACGATTCTCCTCCTAGCCTCTGTGTCCATTAATCATCAAAATAACTATTTACTTTAAAATTAGTTTGGGGAGAATTGCAAAATAGATAACCTGTGTCAAGAAAAAAAAATTCCCATTCCTTATACATCAAGGAAAAATGTTAACTCATGCTTTCTTTTAAATGGAAAAACAAAAAGAAAGGAAGGGGAGAGGGCACTTGGTTAAAATGCCAGTTCTGACACGTGAGTTTAAATGTTTGACACATGCATTTAGGACTGTAGGTGGTCAAAATGGGAGAGTTTCCAAGTGGGATAAACTTGGACAACAACCAGAAGAATCAAGCTGAAGGAGGGTAAAACCTGGCACATATCAGAACTCACTCTTTCATGTGAATCCATGCTCTAATAATTGGTCTGTTATGTAGGAGCAAGTGAATAGTATCACGTGGCTGGAAAGCAGTGTCAGTAGGTTCAGAGGGAACACCGGATATTCTTAGAGTTGTCTTTGGATTTTTGTTTGTTGTTTGTTTTGTTTTATTTTTGGCTGGCGATTTGCTCAACATGATAGGGAACAGACAGAAGAGGATGGTGAGAACCAGAGATTAAAGGAATGATTCTATAAAATGGGCCCACTGTGCTGACCCCTACATGCTTTCTTTTCCAAGATGCAATTTACATGTAGCCTTGTGTGGCCTAAGTAGACAGGATATGTCACATTCCTCAGCAAACTATGAGTCACTCCAGGAGAAATGTAGGTTCAAAATAATGTCAATACAAGGAGCCCAAGTTCCCCTAAAGGGGGGAGATCTTTGTCACCAGGTCCTGAAATTTGGGGAGATAAGGATAGTTCCAGCTAACCATAAAATCTATAAGAATGTCTGGTTAAGAATCCAATAAGAACTGATCAGCCTGGGGCCAAGGTGACCTAGAGTTGCCATGACAGTGGGGATTTGAAAGTCTGTTTGTCATCGTGTTGTCAGTGAAAAGTGAAGAGGTGGACCTGGGCAGGAATCTCTGGAAATTCGCCGGGATCAGGGCTGGGGATATAGTACAGTTGGTAGAGGGCTTGCCTCGTATGCACAAGGGTTCAATCCCCAGCACCACCAAAAAGAAATTCTCTAGAATCCTCAATTAAACTGGAGTGCAGGAAAGGCACATTGTCCCTCTCCTCTGTGAGAGGACCCACTCTCTCCCTTAAGAGTGTCCCCTTTCCCTGTTCCTATCCTTCAGTAAACTCATTCTTGTTACTCTAAGTGACATGTCTGAAATCTTTCTGGCTTAATTGCATGAATCAAGGTTTGAAGAGGGGTCTTCAGACTACCTTGATTTCTCAGAAGCCTCCAGCTCTATAACAAACATACAGAGAATGCAGGTGCTGCCTTCAGGTACACAGGGAGAGTTATCCATATATCATTACACTCCGGGCACTTAGGAGAATGACAGCTTTCAATTCCACAGACTTTTCTTAAGGTCCAGTGCCACAGCCAATTGGATCCATGACACTGAAAATAAGACCCAGTGGGTTCTAAGGCATTAGAACATCAGACAGGAACTCGTCCTAATTTCTTGACCTTCGCTCCAGAATTTAATTGTATTCTGTATTACTTTCCTAGAGCTTCTATAACAAATTATCGTAAGCACGGTGACTTAAAACAACAAAAACACATTCTTTCTCAGTTCTGGAAGCCAGAAGTCCAAAATCACCTCCACTTGGCCTAAATTAAGAAACTAGCAGGGTCAAGCTCCTACCTCTAGGGAGAATTTGTTTTTCATCTTTTCTCAACTTTGGGTGGCTCTTAGTATCACATCTTTGTGGTACTTCATTCCAGTCCCTGCCTCCAGCATGGCCTGGCCTCCATCTCTTTATCTTTCAGATCTCCCTCTGCCTCACTCTTATAATGAATGAGGTACCAATTAGATAGGCCAGAATAATCCCCTCATTTCAAGATTTTCAGCTTAATTATATCTGTAAAGATTCTTTTTCCAATTGAGGAAGTATTCATGGGTTCCACAGATTACAATATGAACACATCTTTTGGGGATAACTATTCAGCCCACTGCATATTCTTTGTCCAATAAAATGTTCAAGGTCTCAGATCTGCTGAGATGTCATTGACAAGGTACAAGAGACAATTTACTTTGCCGCTGTTATCGTTTCTTACATAATGGCAATGCACAAGAATAGCTGACATGCATTGAGTGATTGGCATTACACATTTTTTTTTCCCCCAGTACTGGGTATTGAACTCAGTGTCCTGAATATTCTAGGGAAGCACTCTCTCACTGAGATACAGTCCCAGCCTTTGCTAAAAATTTATTTTATTTGGAGACAGTTTATTTCTATGTTGTCCAGGCTGGCCTTGAACTTGAGATCCTCCTACTTCAGGTCCTGAGACTCTGAACCACTGCACATGGCAGAATTCCACATTCTTTTAAGGAGGTTTGTGGTTGGGTCCAGTGCCTGTAATCCCAGACACTCCAGAGGCTGAAGCAGGAGGATTGCAAGTTCAAAGCCAGCTTCATCAATTTAGCAAGGTCCAAAGCAACTTAGCAAGACCTGGTCTCAAAATAAAAACATAAAAGGGCTGAGGATGTAGCTCAGTGGCTAAGTGCCCCTGGATTCAATCCCTGGTACCAAAAAAAAAAAAAAAAAAAAAAAAAAGAAAGAAAGAAAAGAAAAAGGAGAGAGAGAGAAAGAGAGGTTTTTGTTTGGTTAAAACATATGCTAATATTTGCCAGGTTTTGACCCACAGAAACAGCAATTGCATTTGATTTAATCACATTTAAATGAGTAGTTTTACTGACTTAAAACTACTCATTTACTCTACAAGAAATAGATTAGCATTATTCCCACTTTATATATGAAGGAACTGAGGTGTAGAAAGGTGGGGGAATTCAACCAAGATCATGTAGATAATTCTTAATAGCATGAGTGTTTACCTGAATGGCCAAGTCCTAAGCTCCTATTTTAACCTGCCACTAACTGAGCTTTTTCATCTCTCACTTAAGGAGCTGTGCCTTCAATTTTATTTTTGATTGTTTGTTTGGTTGTTTGTTTTGGATACTGGAAATTGAACCCAAGGGCACTTAACCTCTGAGCCACATCCCCAGCTTTTTTTTTTTTTTTCCTGAGACTGGATCCCATAAATTGCTTAGGGTTTCACTAAATTGCTGAGGTTAACATTGAACTCACGATACTCATGCCTCAGCCTCCTAAGCCGATGGGATTACAGGCATATACCTTCGATTTTTTTTGCAGTTGTTATACAGGAGGCATTTCGTGGGTGGCTTATGCAAGATGATGAATTGGGGCCCACTGAGGTTTTTGATGGTGATCAGATCATTTTATACCCCTTCTCTCATTTGCATGCAAAGCACAGAAAAGGAAACAAAGAAAATGGAGTGTTCAGAGGAGGCGAGAAAGAAAAGAAAAAGAACAGAAGTTACAAATGGGGAGATGAAAAGTCAACTGCAGACAGAATAAAAAGAAGATTCTTTCCATGAGAGAAAGAGAAAAGAGATATGTGTTAAGCACTGCTCTAATATCAAAAATTCTTTTAATGATTCCCTTTACTAGTATCTTAAAACTCAGAAAACCCCTGCAAGTCTTCATTTTTTTCTTTCTTTTTTTTTCCTTCTTCTTCTTTTTTCTTTTTTTGATACCACAGATTGAGCCCAGGGGCACCTAACCATTCAGCCACATCCTCAGCCCTTTTTATATTTTATTTTGAGACAGGGTCTTGCTAATTTGCTTAGAAAATCCCTGAGTTTCTGAGGCTGGCTTTGAACCTGTGATCCTCCTGCCTCAACCTCCCAAGCCTCTGGGATCATAGGTGTGTGTCACCACACCTGGTAAGGCTTTATTAGTATTTATCTTAAATTTATAGCTGGGAACTTTAGTTACTCCATCAGCAAATGACTCCAATTTTGGAAACTAGATTTCCAAAGAATAAAAGTGAGAAGAAAAAGAAAAAGGAAGAAGAAATGACTCCTGGTTTCATTACTTTTCAAATCATGAAGAAACAGATGGAATACTCAAAAATCTATAAGGTCATGATGAAATTTCAAAAGAAAGCAACATAACATCATATACAGTCTGGTACGTCAGAGATTGAGAAGTAAAGGAGACACATTCAGCCAGATACTACCATGGGGAAGAAGGAATAGAAGGAAATGTGTGTGTGTGTGTGTGTGTGTGTGTGTGTGTGTGAGAGAGAGAGAGAGAGAGAGAGAGAGAGAGAGCGACAGACATGAGTTAACCTTTTTGGTAAATTATGTTAATTTAAATACTGAACCAAATGTAAAGGAAGAGCAGGTTTAGGCAGGGATGTCTGTCTATTCAGGTCTACACTGAACTCTATTTCTTCAATCTCAACTTTTGTGAAAGTTGTATTTCCTCCTTTCATGAAGATGCAGTGATTTCTTTCTCAATACTATCTGCTCGGATATGATACCTGCTGAAGAAATTATTGCTTTAGTTCTTTGACATGTTTTTTGTTCTTATGGGAACTGAGTTTATCCTTCCTTGCAAGCAGCAAAATTTTAACTGTGATCCCTGTCTTTTAAGTTACTTACATTTTTGTTAAGTAAGAGCATTTCCTATACATTGAGAAGCAATGTATATTCTTGGAGTTTAGAAATCTGAATAATTAAAAAGATAAAATTATCTAACAATCATAACACCCACAAATAACCATTATTAATATTTACCATATTATCTTCAAGACTTCTTTACAAATATTTATATGCATGTATCACAACATGCAATATTGATATATGTAGAGTATTGGTTTCCATTCTTTCTTTTTTATATCAAATAATTAGTATTTTCTGAGCTTAAATATTCTTCACAAAGTGATATTAAGAATATGGTTTTCCCAAGGCTGGGGTTGTGGCTCAGTGGTAGAGCGCCTGCTTCACATGTGTGAGGCACTAGGTTCAATTCACAGCACTTCGTATAAATAAATAAAATAAAGTAGATCAATAACTAAAAAAAATGCTAAAAAAAAGAATATGGTTTTCCATTATTGTGTGTATTAGTCAAGATTCTTCAGAGAAACAGAACCAATAAGAGAGAGAGAGATTTGAGAGAGTTACTGTTGGCATTGATATTGGTTCGTATGATAATGGAGCCTGCTACATTGAGGATATACAGGATGAGCTGGTAGTTCCGGAGACTTAGGAAAAGTTGATGATTCAGATGAGCTCTGAAGATAGCTGGAGAAATCTCTCTTATTTGGGGAATGGTTTGTCTTTTTGTTCTATTCATGACTTCAACTAATTGGATGAGGCCCGCCCACATTATAGATATCAATCTAGTCTATTCAAGTCCACCAATTGACACATTAATCGTAACCAAAAACACTTTCACAGAAACTCCTAGAAAAACAATTGATCAACTATCTTGGTATCCCATGACCCCATCAAGTTGACACAGACAGTCATCAGAAAGTGTATAGTTTGATTAATTAGTCAAATTTTCAAGTGTATATTTAGGTGTTCTCAAATACATGGAACTTTACAAGAAATCGTTCCTCCTTCACCCATGATATACACTGATGTTTTGTTATACAACTCTTCCTACTAAGAATGGATGGAGCTTTTTTAAACACAGCAACCCAGGCCCCCTACAGCCAGTCAATCAGAGTTGATGTGTCACTAGAAATATGCCCTGTATTTCTCAATCCATGAGTTTCTGATGGCCTGAAGTGACATCCCTGTGAGCTGCTACCTCCCATCCTCGATTACTCTGAGGCGTGGACTTCCTAGTCCCCAACATGCTTGGGTAGGCCCTCCTTGTCATCAATGCTGCTTTGACTGTAGGAGCTGAAACCTTTCAAGATTCAACGCTTATCTAGCCATCTCCACCCCACTTCTTAGGTTTATTTTTTTACCTTCTTTCACTCAAAAAAAAAAAATTGAGGGAAAAATATTCATATGGAGATGGGAGGTGCTTTTGAGGTAAAGGGAATAAACAGATGTTCCTATCTCAAAAAGCAACCTATGCATAGAGGGGTCTAGCTGGATATGTTCTTTTCTGTTACCTACTTTTTAGATTACTGGATCAAGGCAAAATAGTGAGAGAGATGTCAATTATCTTTCTAACTATTACACTGCTATACATCTACCTCCCCAATTCTCTTTTATGATAAAAAGTCTGGTTACATTATTAGGGGCATTCTAGATGTGTCTGCAGATGTGTTTGAACTGACAATCCAGCTAAATTGGCCTAAGTAATAAAATAAGCCTCCCACAACTGAACTTAGGCTTTCTATCCGTTGCTGGTGAGATTGCATCTGTATTCATATTTTCATACGTAGCATGTTTGAGAAATCTTTCTTTTAAACTGATAAATCAGACACAATTTTAACTGATGACATAATTTAAAGATGAATTCACATCACTGCTATCTTGAGGTGTTGTATGCACATTACAATCCACAAAGACCTACAAACTAATGTGATTTGTAGACTTCAAGTTAGTTCTTGAACCTCCATGGTAGAGTTTTATGTTTGCAACCATAACTAATTGCACCAAATATGAAATCTAAGTCTACATTGTATCATTTCTGTTCTTGGTTAAAGGACTCATAGTTTTCAACACCTGCTGAAAAGGAGGTCTTGAAAGAGTTAAAATTAAAGAGTTAAAATGCAGTTCCTTCAATTCTCAATGACTGGATGGTGCCAGAGTATAATACACTGTTGTTGTACCTCAGTTTTAAATGTTCCTCGGATTCATAAATAATTTTCCTATTGTTAACAGACTAGAAATTGCTAGTCACTCAATTAAACCATACAATTTCAACAATAGAGAAATACACACTGAGTCATGCACCACATGACAATGAGTTAGTCAACAATGGACCATGTACACAATGGTGGTCCCATGAGATTATAATGGAGCTGAGAAATTCCTCTCACCTAGTGAATCTTAGCCATCATAAAGTGGTAGCATAATGAATCATTCACTTGTTTGTGGTGTTCTTGGAATTAACAAGTCTACCTAACTGCCAGTTATGTAAAAGTATAACAAGCACATACAATAATGTACAGTAAATAATATCCGGTAATGATAATGAACAACTATCTTACCAGTTTATGTATTTACTATACTATACTTTTTATCACTAGTTTATATTGTAGCAAGAATAAAATGAAAGAAAAGTTTACTGTAAAACAGTATGTCACATTCTGCTGACAACAGGCTCATCTTTGTATGCCTCTTGATTGCATTAAAACACCATGACAAGTGATTGACCTCCATCATCTTGGTTTTTATAAGTACACTTTAGGAGTTTGCACAGTGATGAAATTGCCTAAGGAAGTATTTCCCAGAATATGTTCCCATAGCTAAGTGACACATGACTCTATATAGACTGAGAAAAAGGAAAAAATAACCTCAATGATATGCACACAACAGTTTTCTGTGGGTAAAATCTTTTCTTCTTCTACCTCATTTAATGTAAACGAGAAGTATTATGTTTGTTGTATTGGAAAGGTTTAAGGATTTTCTCTGCCTGAAAATGACCAATCTCATATTTGCAATAACATATATAGATATAGATAGATAGATATTTTGGTACCAGGGATTGAACTCAGGGGTACTCGACCACTGAGCCACATCCCCAGCCTATTTTTGTATTTTATTTAGAGACAGGGTTTCACTGAATCGCTTAGCACCTCATTGAGTTTCTGAGGCTGGCTTTGAACATGCGATCCTCCTGCCTCAGCCTCCTGAGCCACTGGGATTACAGGTATGCACCACTGCGCCTGACTCACAATAATTTTTACCTTTTGAGGTTACATGATTCAAGAGTTAGCAAAGAAAGTGATCAAGAAGGCTCACTCTTATGAAGTGAAATCCACCAAAAATAAGGGATTTTTAGAATGTAACTTATATAAGCACATCATATGTTTAGTTTATTCCTCCTGTAACAGTTACATGTGATTTGCAGAGATTAATAGTTTTGAGTATTAATAGATGTTCTAAAGTCAGTTGCAGAGGAAGCTTTCACATTCTCCTTTAACATTTTTTAAAAGTTAAGAAATATGGACAATCTCCTTTTTTAGGTCTCAGACCAAAAAAATGCCCTGGGTGGCCTACAGTTTATTTATATTCTAGCAGCTGCAGCCGTGACATCAAAATCCTATAAAACCATCTCTTGGTTTTACATGCACCTGTTGTAAAAGGGAAATCTGAGACAAATGGGCAGGGGCTGCAGGGTTCTCAGTGACAGTGGCTCACTGAGATGGGAGATCTCTAGCAGTGGGAATGTATTTTCAGGGCATTTGTGCCAGAGGTGTAGGCATTGGTGGGGAGTGTCCCCTGCCCCTTGGCCCTTTGTTATACTGATCTCCTTAGTTACACATAGGCATTTGTCTTGGTCTGGTTTGCATCACTGCAACAGAATATCACAAATATGGTAATTTATAAAGGAAAGAAATGTGTTTCTCATAGTTCCAGAGACTGAAAAGTCTAATATCAAGGTGCTGGCAATGGGTGAAGGACTTCTTATCGGGTCAAACATGATGAAGGGCATGTTGAGATCTAGGGGACCTATCAGCTCACCTTTATGTTCCCTATCTCTTAAAGCCATTGAACCCCATCATGAGGAATTCACTCATGACCTCATTTACCCCTAATTATTTCTGAAAGGCCCTATCTCCATATACCTTCAACCTGTTAGTTTGGAAATCAAGCTTCTAGCACATGAACTTTTGGGGGACATTCAAACCACAGAAGCTGTCATGAATTTCTAGGTGTAAAGCACAAGAGAATCCTGATGAAGCAAAATCTGTTTTACCCTTGTTTTCAAAGCTGTGTAGTCCATTTCAGAAGACCAGAGCATATAGCAAACCTTTAGCAAACACCAATGACTGATGGGGTAGTGGGAATTTTAGACCATGAACTGATCCAGGACAAGTGCCACCAAATTTTTTCATTGGGTGTCCCAATTAAATATCAGGCTCACTCACTGGCAATCCTGGTCTTCATAATAGCCTTGCCCGAGCCTGGCACAATGGTGCATGCCTGTAATCCTGGAAGCTCTGTAGGCTGAGGCAGAAAGACAACCTCAGCAACTTAGCAAGACCTTGTCTCTAAATAAAATATAAAAAGGGCTGGGGACGTGGCTCAGTTGGTTAAACACTCCTGAGTTCAATCTCAGGTACCAAAATAATAATAATAAATTTAAGAAATAAATAATAATACTGATAATAATAGCTGTGCCAGGTAGGTAAAGCAGGCATCATATTGGGACACAAGAGAATACTTAAGATCACAGATATTGAGCGCTTCCCTCAAAGTCACATACCATGTAGCTGCTCCTGGATGAGCATTCAGGTTGTAGAGCAACTCCGAGTCACCTGAGCATCCTCACACCTGAGTTTGTATTCCCATTTAATCATTTATTTTCTCCCTGAAACACAGTCTCCTGTTCTAAACATGGTTTCATGTGGCTATAAATACAATAACCCATACCCAACAATAACAAAAACTACAGTGACAAAAACAATACAATTTTATGGGAAGCCATTCTCGCACGTGATTGGGCACCTCCCTGATTGGGTGTGAGGTGTTCTGGCTGAACTGTGTCGGAACAAATCCCCACCCTCTCCAGGTGCGAGAGCCTGTCCGTGTGGGGGTGTGACTGACCATTGACCCTGAGACCAGTCACTAACCCTGACCTTGGAATGCTGTCCCCCTCGACCTTCATTGGATGGAATTTTCCCCTGAATTTCTTGTTCCCCAATAAAAGGCCATCCTCTGGCGTGCCCTGTCTCTCTCTCCTGCTAGTCCTGAGTAAGCCTTGCTGCCCCACCTTGCTGGTTCGAGGCAGGAGCCACAGGGAGGGCCATCTCAGACCTGGTCAAAGAAAAAGGCAATTGAGAATTGAGTCTTGTGTGTTTATTTTTATTTCACTAGTTAACTTCTATGCTACGAACCTCTTGTATGAAGCCAGTGTGCTGGTCGTGCGGCAGACAATTTTATATATATATATATATATATATATATCTGTCATCTGATCAGTGCCCTGTAGAGCCTGTTTTCTACCACCTCTGAGTGAGCTTGCCCACCTCACTATAGGAAACCTAAAAGAACCTGTAGAGTCCTGTTCTCTGCAGCAGGTGTCTTTCGTCGGAGTTCTCCCCTTCTATGAACCACCTCTTTCACCTTCTGGAAAGCAGTGGAGGACAGCAGAAAAGGAGACTGAGGAGCCCTGTAACCACGTGAGGCCCTCTGCATGAGAACAAATGAGAAACATTTGATTTTGTAAGGAAAATGCCATGCTTTTTCAGTTTGTTGAAATTTTAAAGAAGAGAACATTGTCAAGTCTTTTGATAACCTGTAACTTTCAAACCTGAAGAAGGCTCTAAAAGGAAAATCAAATCCTTTTGACAACACATATTTAGATGCTGAAATTCCCTGATTCTTAAAAGAAATTCTGGAAAGCCCAAGTACTCTTTATCAACTGTCAGCAACAAACCACATTTGATTGATAACCTAGGTTTCAGGTGAGATCTGCGTAAATTTTGCATCTCAAGCAGCTTTAGAAATTCCTTATTTCCTTTGGTTTGACAAATAAAATGAAATTATGATTATTTAAAAAACAAGGGAGAGAAATGAATTACAGTAGATGGGGTAGAGAGAGAAGATGGGAGGGGAGGAGAGGGGAGGGGTGATAGTAGAGGATAGGAAAGGCAGCAGAATACAACAGACACTAGTATGGCAGTATGTAAAAACGTGGATGTGTAACCGATGTGATTCTGCAATCTGTATACGCGGTAAAAATGGAAGTTCATAACCCACTTGAATCAAATGTATGAAATATGATATGCCAAGAGCTGTGTAATGTTTTGAACAACTAATAATAATAATAATAATAATAATAATAATAATAATAATAATAAAAGAAATTATGATTATAACATTGGTGATGTATAAATCCACTGTGCTCTTGTCATTTTCCATGTATCATATTAAGATTTGAGAAATAATAATACCCTAAGGTGGGTAATGTTCATTTTTATAGAAAAAGAAAACTCAAAACATGCAGAAGTACTCATGGCAATCATTTATTTTGCTTTTACTTTGTGCGAACATGAAATGACATCTATGTATCTACGTAACTGCCTATGTATACACATATTAGATATTATATGTAACAACACTATATGAGAAGAATTTTTATTTTTACTTACAGCTGATAAAATAGAATCAAGAGAGGACAAGTAAATTACAGAAACTCATACAGTCATCATGGTCAGAACAGATTTGAACCAAGGAAATTCAGTTCAGAGACACCTATTTAATCACTATAGTATAATGCCTCTTAAGTAGGCTCATAAAACATTTGTTTAAATATGAATGGATGAATGTTCCCACTATAATGTAACATAATGAATATAGGTTGGGGCAGAAAATCCTGCTCTGAACAACATTGCTATCATGCTTCTTATCCTGTTCTAAAACAATGTCAATTAGCATGGTGATTCCCTTAAAAATTGAAATACTTCATTTCCTGCATTCATCCGTGATGTGTGAGACATTAATTGCAAGGTGAATCCAGCCTCCTGGATAATTCAAACACACCTCGCATGGTATTACTTTCAGTAAGTAGGTAAAATATTATAAATATATTGTGAAAAATAATGAGAAGAGAGTCATACATCTATTAGCAAACTTCCTGATGCACAGAAGAAACCACCTGATTTGATGCTGTTTGGGATAGTCAATGTTTTTTGAAGGCCCATATGTTAAAGGCTGCGTCCCCAACTTGTGTTATTGGGAGGTGGCGGAAAGTTCAATAGGTGGGCCTAGTAAGAGGACTAGAGGTCATTGGTTGGGAGCATGCCCTTGAAGGGGATTAAGGGACCCTGGGCTCTTCTTTTTTTCATTTCCCTTCATG